>NW_019416662.1:305771-422655 GCF_000390285.2 Anoplophora glabripennis
GCCAAGGGTGGGGACCTCCTCGACCGATCCAACGGTCTTGGTATTCGTCGTCCAAGTATTGGCGAGCAACCAAACAAAAGTGGGCCGGAGCTCCATCATGCATAAAGTACATGTTTTGTCTTACTTGAAACGGTACATCTTCCAGCAGTTCCGGCAGTACTTCTTCTAAAAATTGTCGATAATCTGCACCGTTTAATCTGATCGGTAAAAAATGTAGGCCTATCAAATGATCACCTACGATGCCAGCCCAAACATTCACGGATAATTGTTGCTGATGATTGTCTTCTGCAATTTCATGTGGATTTTCTTCAGCCCATATGTGGTTATTGTGAAAATTGAAAATACCATCTCTCGAGAAAGATGCTTCATCGGTAAACATAACTTCGGCTCCAAACTGAGGATTTTGAGCTATTTTGTCTTGCATCCATCTACAAAAAGCCAATCTTGGCGGAAAATCTCTTGGCAATAAGGCTTGTACTCTTTGGATATGGTAGGGATACAAAAGTTGTCTTTTCAAAATTCTCCAAACCGTCGAGTGAGGTATGTTTAAGTTGTGAGCAATTTTTCTGGTACTTGTGATCGGATTTTCTTCAATTTCGTTGAGGACAGCCTCTTCTACTTGGGCATTTGCAGCTTCCATAGGCCGCCCATTATCAGCAGTATTCTTTTTAAAACTTCCATTTTCCCATAGTCGTTGGTGAATGCGTTGAAACAAGTTATGATGTGGTACTTGGCGATCACGATGTCTTTCTTGATACAACCGCCTTGCTTCTGCCGAATTACCGCTCGCCATTCCGTAAAGGTAATGCATTTCGCACATTTCAGCGTTTGTGTAATTCATTTTTACTTTTGTAATACAAATTGACTTTTCGCAGGTACAAACTAATTGTTATTTTGACAGGAGGTAGCTTTTGTTTTAAAATTTAAAGCCTACTTGATAAAAAAAATTATAATACATTTAGTAAAATAAAAATTTTATTTAAAAAAATTGACCATGTTTTTCAACATAAAAGTAGATTTTTCTCGAAAACGGTCAACTTAAGAGCTTATGACCAAGAGTACAGTTTTTGTGTAGAAAACATTGGCGGTTCAAATGGGCGTCTCAAAACCGTACTTTTTCCAGTGGCGTAGAAGTTGGGGAGAAAAACACCCACTTCCCCTTCAAAATCTTCACCAATTATGACTTTGAAAAAATTTTTTTCTCGCGCAGAACATAGCTTATTATGAGTAGTAAATGCTTACAAAAGCTGTTTTCTGTACGATAAACGGTTCCGGAGATATTCGCAAAAAACGAAATTTTTTTTACAATTTCAACACCCTGTATCTCGAAAATTGTGCATTTTAGAGGGTAAGTTAATACAAGCTTTTTTTCAAATTTTTGGACGAGCTATTACATCCTGAAGTCCTGCGCATATATTATGAAACACCCTGTATACTAGGAAACCTCAGACTGTAGCTCGCACTCCCAGGAAATCAAAAATTTCCTTCCATTTGCTTTGATCCTCTATTCAAGTCTCAGATGGCTTGTGGAAGTGAAACCTTTTAACCGTATTGTCGGATACCAGAGTTGGTTCCGACATGGATGTTTCCATAATCCTGGAATAAGGACTACCTCTCTAGTCGTTATTGTTCCTGAGTCGGTATGCTGCTAATCACACTTTTTCTTTTTACCATTACGTACTGATCCGATATTCCAGTCCCCCTTTAGGGATCAGTTGTAAGAAAAAAACCGTAGGAGTTCATCTACGAGTTGCACCATATGACATCATCTACATCATCCTCGATCAACAGCTCATCAGTAGAAACAAGGAAATGGAGAAATATTGGACAATAAGCTATCTTCCCTATACAGGATAACAAAGAAATAAGTGCCAACATTTTAACCACTTATTTAAATCATCAGAAGCAACAAGTATTGTTTATTTTTTCGAAAACTTACATGTCTATCCAAAATTTCTTACTCATTAAAATAACAGTAACAGCCTATGGATTAAAGATATGTCTGAGAAAATATGGGAATGATTTATGTAATAATTTACTATTTTAAAGGAACTAGGACAAAATTTTCATCCAGAGAAAAATCTTCATGTAAATGATAACTGCAGCAAAACTATTCCCGGAACATTCATGAAAAATGTTTTTCATTATACTTAAATATTTTAAATTAGAAATCAATTTTATGGAAGAAAATATGTCGCATTTGTCGAAGATAAGTACATATTGTTTATTTAATTAGTTCTCACAGATGAGGAAGGTTTACATTAATGAAACCTTTATACAGTTTTTGAGAGTATGAAAACGTTTTTGGTAGCTGATTTTTAAATTTAAATATTGAAGGACAACGATGTCACTAAAAAAGGTGTGCAAAATTACTTTGTCCTTTAAATAAGTATGGAGTAATCATCGAGGTCGTGACCGGACCATTTTGTAATTTTCCTATTTTTCAAATTTTAATTTCAACCCCTCAAGAAGTTATGACAATTTGAATATTTTGGTTAAAAAAAATCCTCAAATACCTGTAACTTGGCGAATACTAAAGATATATTTTTTTTATTTTGTTCGTTTTATGTAGTTTTATAAAAAAATATAAAAGTAATACATTTTTAGTTTGTTTTTTTAAATTTTTAAACCAAAAAAGTGTTTTTTGAAAAAGAGTGACGTTATTTTTTTTCCTCGAAAAATTCTCAAAAAAATGGTCTCAATATGCAAAGTTATGAGAGAGGTTTTTTGTATTTTAATTTTTTACAAATAATGTACGCTATTAAACCAAATTTGACTACAGAAGTAAATTGCTGTGATTAATTGCTAAAAATATCATATTTTAAAATAGTTTGCGATATCTTTAGTATTCGCCAAGTTAGAGATATTAGAAAATATTTTAACCAAAATATTCAAATGCTCATAACATAACTTCTTGTGGGGTTGATATAAAAATTTGAAAAAAATCATGAAAGCTACTCTAAATGGAATACCAAAAAATCAGGAAAATTAAAAATGGTCGGGTCACGACCTCAATTATTTGCCATTTTGGGTGAATTACACAAAGTGTAAAATTACATACTTAATGTAAATTTACTTCTATGATGTAATTTTACATACGACAAAATGATCAATGATTTAGTTTAGTGTGTAATTTTACATACAATTTTTATCAGTTTACCTTTAAAATGCAGCAAAGAATTCAAATGAGAGAGATAATAGTAAAATATATGTTTTTTAATATTATAAGACTGTAAGATATGTATATTTCTGAGAAAAAAAAAATGTATTAGAAAAATAAACAAATGTCTGCATTTCTCTTTTTTTTATTTCTCTATTTTCTCTCTATACTTCTATACACACTCTTTCATCGGGTACTAGCTTAACATTTTAGAGAAAATGTGTATTTCGTCCTACATGCTCAAATCCTTCCTATAACGTCGGCATGAGAGTTAATTGCAATTATTTATTTACAAACCGACGTCCGCTTTCATAAAGCCACGTCCGACTTCAGTCAGTTTGTGGGCTAGCCTAGAAAATATCTGCCGCTAATTTATTAAAACCCACTCTTGTCCTCTACGAAGTAAAGGTCACTAGCGCGGAGGTATCCCTTGTAAGGGGATAAAACACTATTTCCAATTACCGATTCAGATCTCAGGAATACATTTCGTGTTCATCTTATTTACGGCCGAAGGCAGAGTGATTTAGATAAATTGAAGAGCAGCGGGTTATGCCCATAATTAGATAGAAAACGGTCGAGCTTGCGTACGGTGTGGCCTGTGGTTCTATTTTTATTTAGATTTATTGTTGTATAGATAGTTAGGGAAGGTAAAATGTTCGTTATATTTAGAGATTCGTAAGTATATACGTTATAATTTATCGATATGAAAGATGTCCTAAAGAACTCGCAATCAGTGTAAATCCAATGAATATTATCAGAGATTTCCCTTTATAAATCCACTCCACTAAGTTATCTTGTTAAGAGAATTGACTTGAGTTCAATTGAATTGTAAAACAATGAATATAATACAGGGTGTATCAGCCACCCTGATAAAAATTGTGGAAATTTACATACCTAGAAGTTTTAATTAGGAAGTCTGTTCAGAAAATAACCGAACTTTATTTTTTTAAATCTTACTAGCTGACCCAACAGCCGTTGTCCTGTCCAAATAACCCCGCAGGTTCCTTGCGGAAAATGGCTTCCAGCCGATAGTTCTGAAAATTTGGATTTGAATAGTTCTCGAAGCTTAGATAAAAAGTTGTCATAAGCACTAAGCTGAGAAAATTATATTTTTCGAAATATAGTCGCCGAAAGGTAAGAGTTATAGTACCGCGAGGTATAAATTGAAGAAGACTCATTGTAAGGTCAAATGAAGAGAAGCCGTGCAATCTGTTCAAAACACATATTTCTTGAATTACTGGGTTACTGAATCCGAATCAGCCATCCATTCGGGTATACAGATGCTATACAGGGTATACAATATGCAGAATTGCTTAGGGAAAATGATGATGAATTTCAATTGGAAGAGTACGAATTAACTATAATAAGACTTCTCACTGTATAATGCGTAATACAATATAATAAAAAATATCCTAAAGCTGTAATAAAATATTACTTAGATTCTGTTTGGAAATGAAAGAGAGTAATAAAACCCCGAGATAAGAACCGGCCATGGGCGTGGTAATATTTCGTTTCAGGTAATTATCAGGTAACACTAATGCTAACAAAAATGACAGGGATTGGAAAATCGACTATCTACAGACTTTTAAAGGAAACAAAAAATGAACAAGATACTGTAAATCCCCCAAAATCATCTACAGGGAGGTCAAAAGTCGTTATAGATGATTTCTTCAAAAATGTCATTCGCAGAAAAGTACACTCATTTTATTTTAAAAAAGAAATACCAACGCTAAACAAAATTTTAAGTGAACTTTCAGAGGACAACGATTTGCCAAAAATCAGTAGAAGCAAATTATGGGCCGTCTTACGAGAGTTGAATTTTTGCTGGGAAAAGCAGAACAGGAAGTCAGTTCTTATCGATAAAGATGAAATTATTTGTTGGCGAAGATCCTACTTAAGATCAATTAGAAAATTCCGTGACGAAGGGAGGAATATTTATTATCTAGACGAAACTTGGGTCAACGAGGGATATACTGTAACAAAAGTATGGCAAGATAAAAATGTAAAAAGTTTTCGACAAGCATTTTTGGATGGACTTTCAACAGGGTTCAAGGCACCTTCAGGTAAAGGGCGAAGATTAATAGTGACACATATAGGTAGTGCCAGTGGTTTTGTAGATGGCGGTTTACTTTTATTTGAATCTAAAAATACAGGTGACTATCACGAAGACATGAACGCAGATGTTTTCGAAGAGTATTTTACACAGATGTTGGATCTTATTCCTCCGGGGTCTGTAATTGTCATGGATAATGCCAGTTACCATTCACGGCAGACCGAGCGGACGCCTACGACTGCTTGGAGGAAAGCCGATATAATTCAATGGTTATCCGGAAAAAACATTTCTTTTGAAACAAATATGGTGAAAAAGGAACTTTTGACACTTGTCAATCTTAATAAAGATCAGAAAAAATATGTTATCGATGAAATGGCAACAAATCGCCAAATAACGGTACTACGGTTACCACCTTATCACTGTGAACTTAACCCAATCGAATTAGTCTGGGCGCAGGTAAAAGGAGATGTAGCGCGAAATAATACGACGTTTAAATTAAGTGACGTGAAAATTTTGTTAAAAAATTCCTTGGAACGAGTAACTGCAGATAACTGGCAAAGATGTATACATCATGTACAAAAAGAAGAGGAGAAAATGTGGGAACTCGATAATTTAATTGACGTTACTGTGGAACCTATCGTTATCAATCTAGGAGACGAAGATAATTCATCAGAATATTCAGAGGATGAATTTTAATATACCTACTTTTTTATTTTCTTTATTGTACATTTATACAACACTACATTTACTCACCATAATTTGAATTTTCAAAATACATATATTTTTGTGTGGAATAAAAGTCTATTCATTAAATTTAAATAAATATTTTGATAATAATATTGAATAATTTTATTTGAATTACTAAAAACCCTCTTAACCCGGTTATGATGCTTAAAGTAGCCTCATGTTTTGAAATGCTGTTTTTATATTGTTTACTTATAAGAGAAATGGACCGAGAAATTGAAGCGGCATAGACAAAGACGGATTGTCGGGGATTAAATTTTAGCTACCTGCTACAATTTAGTACAACCCGGTCACACAAAGTTTTTTTAAAAGTAGACCTCATCTATACGGATAATACATAATATAAAAATATTGAATATAAGCACCAGTACTACATTTATTTACGATTTGCGTACATAATAAGCTTTTATTACTCTCTTTCATTTCTAAACAGACTATAATATTATTATAGTATGTTAGCATATATTTGGGACAGATTACATTTACAATGATCTTACAATGACCTTTGTTTTGATCTTGATGTGACCTTGAAACTCATCCGCACAGCCGAATGGATGGCAGATTCGGATTGAGTGACCCCGATAACAACGTAAGAAACATGTGTTTGGGACAGATTGCACGGCTTCTTTTCATTTCACCTTACAAGCTAAGAGTCTTCTTTAATTTATACCTCGCGGTGCTATAACTCCTAGCTTTCATTGACTATATCTCGGAAAATATTATTTTCTCAGCTTAGTGCCTATGATAACTTTGTATCTACGCTTCGAGAACTATTCAAATCCAAGGTTTCAAAACTATCGGCTGAAAGCCATTTTCCATAAGGAACCTGCGGGGTTCTTTCAATAAATTTGTTTGTGATCGTTTTGTGAATTTGTGAAAAGCTATTGGAAATGTGTAAACAAAGTGAATTTTGCGACTTTCGTTTGTAATTGTCCCAAACATTTTTTTCATGAAAACTTTTCCTGGACAATAACGAACAAAATAAAAAAAGAATTACGCATATCCATCGTTCGAATCGTGAATTATGGTCTTGAGTTCATACAAAAATCTCACAGAAATAAGCATTTTCAGTTTTTCCTGAATTTCCAATTTCCCGATCAATTTTTTCAAATTTTTCTTTCCTTAAAAATTTATTCAGACTACGATGAACTTGAAAAAATAACCAAATTAGTTTAGTTGTTCTCACGTGATGAGCTTACCAACGAACAGCATTTAATTTTTATTTATATAGATAGATTATTTAATTTTATGTACAATAGGCAGAGAAATTAAGGGATATTAAAAAAATTCAAAAATTTAGGGTGATTTTCAAAGAGCTGTAACTTGGAGGGAAATGGTCGTAGAGAGAATAAAAAAAGGAAATCGAAGCTTCAAGTGTCTAGTTTTCAGATCTGTAGTTTAAAATTGTTTAGAGTCAGCAGTTTTTGAGTAATCGTAAGAAAATCAACGAAAAAAATTCTTTTAATTTTTGCTTTTTTAAAAAAGCCTATGGACTTTAAAAAATTTTTTGGTAATTTCATCATAATGCTCTTTTAGTTAATTTAATTCTCTTCAATTTGAGTGGTTCCGGAAAACTACAAAGTATTCTCTACACAAGCCGTAACTATGGGTTTTTGATAAATAACATTTTTTCAAAGTGAAAATATTGATTAGAAAAAAGGTAAAAAATTGCATAATTAGGCATATTTGAGTAACGGCATAACTTTGCAAATGATGAATAATCTAAGGATATAGACTGTAACATTTCAACCTCAAAGTGTCCTAAAGAAATCCTGATAATATCAAAACACTGCGTTTTTTCCCTAGCGTTTAAATTTGTCGTTTTGCTGAATATTAGTGTAATAAGTAATTTTTCACTTTTTATTCATTTATTTCAGTTAAAAATGTTTTTTTAGCAATAATTCATATTTTCTTCATCAAAAAACGTTCATGATTCTAATAAAAATGAAAAAAAAATGGGAAATAAGATGAAACAAGTCGATGTTATCTATATCGACTTCACTAAGGCTTTTGACAGACTCGACAACGACATTTTGTTGTAGAAACTGGATAGGTTTGGTGTGTCTGGCTCACTATTGCAACTTTTTCAATAATATTTGCAAAATAGGTATCAGTTTGTTCAATATCATGGTAAGTCCCACAAGTTTCATCAAATATCTGGCATGCCTCAAGGTTCTACGCACGGACTCTTAACTTTTTGTTTAGAAGCATTAAGCAAATGCATTTAAATCATTGCTGAAGTTATTTGGGGAAAGGCTCGCTTTTAACAATATACCCTGAGTCGTAGATACCCCGAGCGGTAGCATGTGTGAATAGAAACAGTGGTGTTAACCTCAAACATCTTTAGATGGGCTCAGACTTATCTAACTTAAAATATTAGTTTTTTATTTGTTATGAAAATTCAGATACAAGTAGTTGCACAATTACTTACAGATACTAATTATGTCGCACAATTTGTTTTACAATTTGTTGGTAATAATTTCACAAATGTAAAAATAATTAGTGTAAATATCGAATTTCCTCATAATTTGTTCCTGTCTCCTTTATACTACAACGCGATGACTATATTTTTATGAGTACTTTTCCATGTACTTTTTTTAGTTCCATGCCGTGCTCAAAAGAGAACTCCAATTTGAAACCCTGTAGAAGTACAACTCATACTTTCAATATTTTCATTCCCTTGAATATACAATATATTAATGAATTTCAAACTATATTTATCTTTCTCTTCGGTGTATTCCCAGCAAATTGTTTCATAAAATATAATAAATCCGTTGTTAGCGAACTGCCCCGATGTAATTTCAAATGAAATTTCTATCCGGATTACAAATACACAGATTACACAGCATTGAAAAGAGGAATATGTATATTGATTCAAAACTCACTCAATAGGGAAATATATATGCTGGCAACAATGATATTTGGTTTTATTAACTATGCATATAATACTGACATGGAATAATGTTAGTTGGGAACTAGGATCGATCCATTTTTTAAAACAGAATTGATGACATTCATAAATTTCAATATTTTCCTTACGATAGTACCGACTTCTACACATATCATTAAAATGTTTGTCAAGCTATAATGATGGATTTTATGTCACGAATGAATAAAAAAAAGATAACATCCTTATATTTAAAGAAGCCTGACTTTGTTGTTCTTGAGGTAAGCTCTATGGGGGCAAAACGACTATCAGAATCTAGGGGATACTCTAATGTCAGCGGTAATGGTCGTTATTCTTTATTTGTGAGAGCATTTCACAGATTTCTATCAAATATATGGTAATTATTGATAAACAAGCTACATTATACGTTATATGTTAGTTATAAAATGTTATATTTTCTACATTATATAACAAAAAAATTATATTTGAGAGTGAATCAATTTTTCACAGTTTTGGACCCTTTTTTGGGCCTTACTGCCTCCAGATGAGCATTTTCACCGAAATACCACTTTCCATAAGGTGCGTGTGGAGTCCTTTACTAATAAACCGAACGAAAGCCGTAGTGTCGTGGACAAGCATTTTATTTTATGGAATCGTTTAACTCTATCAATTATTTTTAAAACAAAAAGTATTTCCGAGATATTAAATTTCGATTCTGCAGCCAATTCCGTGTTATTGGAATAGAAGGAATATAATTGGAGACATTAACTACAACTTCCTTTTGTGGCAATTATTAAATTTGAAATGAGGCACATAGATTAATAAATAAGTGGTAGACCTTATATTTCAAAAGCACCAGAATAGCTCTTTGAAGATAATTAATTTATTGGTATTCATGTTCAGTTGCATAGAAATGCTGCTTTTAAAATATTGTAATTATTTTGCAATGAGGCAGTTTTAAACATTTAGCATGGAGTTTTTTAATGTTACGGATATCGTAATTTCATTCTATTATTTTTTCTACAAAGCTTTTTATTCAAATACAAAGTCTAAATAAGACCTCACAAATTGTCTTTACTTCATAGACTATTTTGCTGAAATCTACCAGTAATAAAAAACACGTATTATCCTTTTTCCAGTATTTGTAAGAATAGGCTAGTCTTATGTGAATTAGGTATATGATAAAATAATTTTTAATAAATATTTACTCACTCATTGTATATCCAAATTCGTCTTCCTCTTCTGGGTCAGCCTGAATTTCATCTTTGCTTCGTTTTACGTTTGCAGCACTGGCTCGGTCGATCTAGAATTAAAAAAAATATAGAAATATTACAAACCTAAACCTTTGTATTTTGAAATTGATAACTAATTACTCACTATTAAAAATGGTTACTACATAAATACGGTTTTATTTTCACATTATTTCTTGATGAAGTTGACAACTACTATTTTTCTTTATTAGAATTAGAATCAGAAAATACTAGAATCATAAAAATTAAATATGCAAAACTGTCACTTAACGGCATATTCAATAATTGGCAGACGATCGACCATTTTATCTGAATGAACCTAAAATTAAGGACTGGTAAATCGTCAAAAGTTTATTTTATCATGGGTGTAACGTGACAATGAAAATGTTGATGAGCAAGTTAGAAAGACATCAACAGTTTAATGTCATGAAAACAGAAACTGCCAAACATAAAAATAATACCTACGCCACATAGAGATCGAATCTCTATTACTGGAGTTAACAAAAGTTGGTGTTAGTTTCTTAATGCAGTGTATGCAATTCAAAAAAGATTTTATTTAAGTTAAAAGGAGTAACTAATTTCAAGTTTAGGAGTATCATTTTAAATAGTAACTATTTAGATATTAAAACGTTAACATTGTTTCTAACAAAGCCTTTATACATATAATAAAATAAACAATATTTTCCTATTTTAAACCTTTTATTTTATAGTCGTTCCTTTTTTTATCAGAGGACAATACTGGTTAGATGGTAAACCTCAATTTCCCTCAAAGTACCTTGATCTTAGATTTGAGATAAGCGTTTGCCGTCGCTAAATAGGGCTCATTTCATTTAGTTCGTCCGTTCAAATCCTTAACATTGAAAGTATTAGCACGATGCAAAGGAGGGCTTATGGAGCTTACATTTGATCAGGCTAGAACTTTCAGTTCCTTAAATATGTCTTTAATACATCACGAAATAAAGGATATTTAAATCTATTTCAAAGCAAACTTCAATATAATTTATGATGAACTCAATTTGTTAAGTATACATAATTTATTTTAAATCCAACTACTTAGGTTTTACTATCTTTGGTGAAACTAAGTTTCGTGAGTGAAACTGTAATCAAAATTATATATTCTCTATACAGAGTGTTCTGAAAGTCCGTTAGGAAACTCCGGGAGGTGATTTTGCGGATTAAAATAATAGCAGTATGTAACGAATTGTCAATTGTTTGCAAGTTGCGGCTTGTCAAAGTTAAATTTTTTATTTTTCTATTTAAATAACTTATTTAATTCAAGTTCGATTAGTCTCTAAGTAGATGGACCAGTCAGAGATAAGTTTCATTATGCCCGCTAGAGGGCACTTTAGCTAGATCTGAAAATTTGTTTTGTTCTTAATTGCAGAAGGAATTATAAAAAATTAGACGTTTTATAGCATTTTAATAGCGATTCCCTGCTAAACGGGTATATTTATCGGCTTGAATAAGAGAGTACATAATTTTTTCTGATATTGTTTATGAACAAAACAATTTTGGGTTCTAGGTAAGTGCCCTCTAGCGGCGCATAATGAAACTTTTCTCTGGCTGGTCCAATAGAGCTTCATCTACTTATAGTACGATCATATTCGATGCAAAGTAATAAATCATTGCCTGTCAAGGGAACCAATGAAGTACGCCTTTAAGAATTTCACAAATTGAATAATTTCTTTATACATTATGAAGGGACGAGGGGATCAGCAAAAATTCCTTTATTCTCATAAACTATTTATTTTAAATGTAATTTATTATAAATCCAATTTGTTTCCTAAATTCCACATATGTACTACATTTTACCTCTGTACGCGCCACTGTTGTTTACTTGTTTTTTGGAAGCGCTCTCTAATTGACGGCAAAGCTCGCCAGGTTAGTATTTCACGTATAACCGACCAGTCCGTACACTCGATGCACCTGGGCGACTACAGTTACTACCAGAACACAGTGCGTATGCAGCGGTATTTCAGATTTTACATTGAATTTCAATTTAAATTTGAAATGATTTATTTTACGCCTCCTAAAAATGATTTTTGCTCTACTTTGCATCGTATACGATCCTACTATAGTGGGTGTGCCAAATGAGAGACTAATTGAATTTGATTTGAATAAGTTATTTAAATAGAAAAATAAAAATAGATTAAAACATTCGTTATTGATTGATTCCGAAACAACTGCACCTTGAAGTTTTGTTGGAGAGGGAAAATAAAATAAAAGCACAAGCAAAAAATTGGTCCGTTTCCAGAAAAGACCCATACAAGTCTTCATATTCGTATTTTGACCTCCAGAAACTGAATTGACGTTCGTCACTATCACCCGCCAGTTTTTGTATTTACTTTTTTTAAATTGTCCCTTAAAAACCTAAAAAACAACCAAAACTTAATCAGTAGAATTTTCATTGGGCACAGCTCTGTAAGAGGAAAATCGATACATCATATTTGTGGGACTTATGAGCATTCAAAAACTCAATCAATTCTTGCAACTGTTCAGCTTGAGGTGAACACCAGAAAACCAACCCTAAAGCGTAAATATCAGCTAAAACTGTACATTCGTTGGATTCAAGTCCACTTCAATCAACTCAACTCAAACTAATAATTTTCATTCCGAAGATAAAATCAGTCTTTTAACCCTGCACTTCTTGATGGAAATTAGAAATCATTTACTCTACGAAGCCTCACAATTTGATACAAATCTTTAATCTTGGTATATTTGAAATATTTGAAGACAGTTGTGAATTAGTTGAGGAAATCGTTATAAAGCTAAAGCTTTTAAATGCTGCAGTATATCAATACAGAGGTTTTTAGTTAGTCTTTTTCCTTTTCCTTTAGATAAAGAATTTATTTTTCTCCTTTTATACTTTATTTTTCTCCTTTTATACGTATATCTGTTGAACATCCAACAGTAGCTCTCGGAAAAAGATAATTAAAAATCACCGTATTGACTTGCTGCAGCCTTTTGGTGTAGTTTTATTATAATCGAGCCGATTTCTTCTACTGTATACCGCGGTAGCAGATAAACTCCATTGCAGGTCCTCATCCAGAGAAAAACCCGCTAAATGTAAAGCTGTAACAGGTTTTGGAGCTGTGAAGAATAGGAGCTTTCTGATATCCGTAACGAGTTGCAGACATACAGGATTGATTTTGTCGTCGTATCTTCAGGATATGTCTGCGGTATTAGGTGAGTAGGTCATATTGTGTCTGTGAGTAATTAAATAAGCCCACAGAACTCATTTATCTGCTGTGTAGAACGAGTGGATCTCCATGAAATAGATTTGTGGTTCGGGTTTGTAACTTGACTCCACCAAATGTAGAATTTTAATTGATTTTTAGGTTTTAGGGGTGGTGTTCTGGTGTGTTACCTGAAATTGAAAGGTGATGAAGGTTGATCAAGCCTTTGAATATCCCAAAATGCAATTAGCCTCACGACTATGATGTGTCAACTCGTTTCAATACTTTCCTTAAGCAGCCATTAACCAAATCTGGAACTTCAACCGATGTTTAGATTTTAAGATTGGTTTTCTGTTATTTTTGCAGTCCTAAGGAGCCGTAAGGATTGATTGAATCTTTGGTTATCCAAAATATAGATTTAGCCCTATGAATAAGATGTGTCGAATCGTTTCTAGGGCTGTACCCAAGGATAAACCTACTGAACTGAGTTTTGGCTGATTTAGAAGGAAGTGGAGGGTAATGGAACACTTCTCATGGTAGATTAGTTGTCTAGGGGTCGAAATACATAGGGTGGCATGATATGGATGGCGATATTTTTGTGTGACTATATTATTAAATAAATATATTTGACAAAACACAAAATCAGCTAAAGTTCAATATTCCCATCTCCTAAAACTTTTTTAATATTCTTCTGTATTGTGATTCCAAGTGGCTAGTTACTCCTTAAAATTTTAAAATTTTGACAATCATCGTTCCGCTTAAAATTCATTATCTACATTAGCGATTCTCTTAAAAAGAAACTGTAGTCACACAACAGAAACATTAATTATTGAAAATGTAAAACAATGTTTAGTATAATCATAGAATCATTGCAGTGAACGTAATGTTTGCATTTTTCTTGTATTTACCGTTGATCCTAGACAATCACTTGCAACAACTACTATTTACATGTTCATTTCATCATCGTTCACACTGTATGATTCATACTCGGTGAGCATCCATGAGCGTCTTTAATTAACAATAATGATTCACAATACCTGCTGTCCTCCTGCTGACACTGTTCTTCCTTCCATTTCCCTGATGTCTTCATCTTCTTCATCCTCACTGGGCTCTAAAGATTCTTCTCGTGGAGGAATAACTTTTTCTGGCTCTATATTTTTATCTTCAGATACACCTTCCGAGCTGGACGGCTGTGCCTCAGCAACAAGCGGAACTTCAGCGACCGATTGCGGTGTAACGCGTTCTTCTTTGTCCAATTCTGACTCGAGTTTCGTCTTCAGTAAACATTCTGGTGATTGAATTGGTTCTTTTTCCGACTTCAATGGACTAATTCGCGGTACAATTTCTTCATTTTTTAATTCTAATTGAAAAGGCTGATTCGATGGCGATAGAGATTCCGCCGTTGCAGGTGACTGACATTTTGGCATCGATATGGTTTTAGCTGAATTTGACGGTTCTATTGTCGTAGCTGATTTTTGATTGGATTTTTCAGGGGTAACCCTTAGGTTTTTCAGTTCCTCGACTTTTGATTGTTCTGTTGCGGTTTTAATTTGTTTGATTTTTTCTGGAGCCGTGAATTCGATGTTTTTGATGTCGACGGGAGCTGCGACGCTGACTGGAGATGGAAATGGAGAAGGGCAGTTACTCTCGTTGTTGACTGAATTGTTCTCAGCATCCGTGCTTTTCTGAAAATTTAAGAAAAATAAATTTTCTGGAAGACAAAGACTTCAGGCTTGGTGCAATGCAGTTGCTTCACAATAGCTATACACTTCTAAAATTTATATGAAAACAACCAACATCAAAAGCAGTAGAGGTTTAAGTGGTTTCAACTGTTAAACAAATCTTTCTTTTACAAGTTTGGATAGAGCTTTTCCAATCAAAACACCGTAAAAGTTTAGAACCGTATCAATATTAGGAACATTGTTAGCAGCGAAACGTGAGTGAAAATGGGTATAATGATTCTATCTTCTAATTATTCAGATAATAATAAATTAATAATACATTTACCCATCATTCTAATCGCAATGATTAGCCCAGAAGTCGGAGGCTTGTACAGGAGAAGGGGCGGCAGATTGCTATTCAGTGGGTCGTATTTGTTTCAACATCGAATATTTTTTTATACAGTTGAAACCCTCAAATCTCTTTCGATTCTAAGCTAATTTATTAGTTTTGATTCAAATATAACTATTATTGCATGGCGCCATGTTTGAAGTCTATATTTTCAAGGGTTAATGAGTAATATTCACAATGATCAAAAACTATCATCTAATATTGATGATTACATTCAATCTGTAAAGGATCGTAAAAATTTATTATTATTATTTTTTAATTAGAATAGAAATTACCCGAACAACGTTGCTATTGTACTCTGAATACGGTACTGATACTTTAAATTTCTCTATTCTCTCTATATTAGTAATCAATCTATATGTGTCAATTATTGAGTATTTACTTAGAAGCAATTTGAAAGTTAATCTAAATAGATTAAAGAAACTGACATTATTTGGACTACATTTTATTAATTTCAAATTGTTTCTACGTGAAATGTTCAGAGTATAAATCTACTTTTCAATTGCCTGAGACTAAAAGATTTTTTTTTAATATAAATCGAAGATTTACTTTACAGTTTCTGGAGTAAAATATCGCTGACAACATAATGCTTTCTGACAATCCGTCTACTTTTATTTTCAAAGGTCTTATTTTTTCTCTCTTAACAATGTTCACTAAAAACCTGATTTTTTATATGTGTAATGTACCAATTCCTCTTCCAAGTGCTCAAAATACTTTAGTTATTTTTTTCTATTATACAGGGTGGTAAACAATTTACCTAAAGAAACTATGGCATGTAAAAAGGATCCGAACAAATACCATCATGCAAAAAAAGAAATAAAAACGATATTTCGAAAATTACTTAAAAATTTTTATCTACATGTCACTAGAATTTGATCTTCTGTGATACAGGACCTTCATAAATGTTTACAAGCCATGTGCCCACCGAGCTTAGGCAACCAACACTGTAGAGCTGGTACAGGTAATGAAAATTTCCTTAAATCTTGGCATCAACAATATTAATGATTCGTTTACAATTAACAACGATAAACCGTTACATCTACGCTCGAGATAATGCGGTCGCTGATTGGTTGAATGGAATCTCGTGAAACATTACACCAATAACAGCCGGTGAAACAGATTGAATATAGTCTTGAACTTACTGTTTTAATTTTATCGAAATTTAATTGCCAATTGAAAGTTATTGTTCCAAACAAAATTACTGGTCACGTGGCTTGTACACATTTGCGAAAGCTCTGTACTTAACCTATAACAATGCACGTTTACTGGCATGTACAAAAAGTTTGCAATGAAAAAACGAAAAGATTTAACCGAAGTAATAAAATAGGTAGAGTTTTTCACAGCGATTTTATTTTAACGAATTCTGTTATTGTTCTTATTATTGTCATTATTACTAAAGAAACAAACAAATACGTTAATAAATCGTAATCTGTGGTACGTGATGAAGATATTAGCAAAAATTGCAAGTTAGAATTATAAATAAAATGGTTCATGCTTATATTGATACCAACGTATATTTTAATAAACTAGGGGTACTTTTTTTTAAAAAATCTCTAATATTAAGGTATTTATATGAAAAAATTATATAAAAGGAAATCGACATTAATAGTGTGGGAGGTAAATACCAGAAGACATTACTAATAGTCTATTGCGACAAAGCAGGTACTAGTATGATTGTATGTAAGTATTGTATTCTTCCAACAAGTCTGCTAGAAACAAAGACACAAGAAGCTATTGAGAACAGAACAGAAGAAAAACCTCAGGCGTGGATAAGAGATCTGATTAACAGACTGTTAATATTTTCAGATTTAAAGTGTAGCCTAAGAAGAAAGTCAGGAAGTATTACTCGAAACGTGATTTAGTTGCTGTCAGAATAATTCAGAGATTTAGAAGCATCTGATGGAGATTCAGAATAATCTGATGGTGACTTAGAAGAATCTGTTAAAGATTTATGCGAATCTAGTAAATAATAATTTGTTTTTTAATATTATTTATATTAAGAGACCTCTCTGTCTGTCAAATGTTTCCACTTTCAATATTTTACAATATCTTTCATACTAAATTTTGTTTTATACCTCCAATCTACTGCTTTCTTGTTTGTTCTTTGTACAATGTTTCAATTACCAATCTACAATCGTCATCAGATGAACAGTAAATATAAATTACTTTTATAATTGTAAGCTATAATTGCCACATATGTGTATTTGTTACTACAAAACAGTTCAGTTCAGTTCAGTTCCATTAAGACCTTCTGTGCATTTTACCTGTGTATATGTAGATATATCAGTTAATGTAGTCAATAAAAATAATGTTTAATGAATTGAGATTATATTAAATTATATTCTAATATAACGAGCGTTCAAATAAAAACGTGGTCAAGTTGGTTCTGAAAATTTGGACGTAGGGCGTAGCGTATAGCAAATGAACTTAAACGTCATCTGTCAAAGCGCTGCATCGCCGCTTTGTTATTGAAACTGACAGCTGCTATACAGCTCATTGAGAAATGAGGTTAAGTTGGTCGCTATAAGCTACGCCCTACGTCCAATGTGTCAGAGCCAACTTCGACCACGTTTTTATTTGAACGCTCGTTATAATAGAAAAACACGATTCTATACAAAAAGTGCAAATGTATAAAATTATTTTTATACCGAACACCTTTGGTACGATACATTTTAATCGCTCTGTATATTTTTTTCTAAGGTATAACTGGTTCTTAAATAGTTTGTTGTTCTAGATGTCGACACATAATAATAGAAACCTTCATATATCGAACAGGAATAAAGTACAGTTAGATTGTTAAAATATCACACTGTGCGACCGACGGTTCCATTGTGGCAAAGCAAAGACCGTGGTCAAAGGGCGTGTTCGTAGCGTGAGCTGAGAGACGAATAGCAGTGCGTGAGCCTCTCGTGACTTGAGCTACAGCTTTGACCACTGGTTGCATAAATTCGAGACAATATTCGAGCGGACCATAAGCATAAATACTTGTTAATATTAAAATAGAAATAGGGCACAATGATTGTATGTTGCTGATCTGAATACTACCCAAAACTCTTGATTGTGAGAGAAGAGAGAACCTACAGCGTGAGGTGACCTGAATGTCTAATCTTCTACGTGCTTATGACCAGCGCGTTGACTCATAGCCACACACAAAAAAAAGTAGTCTGTACTTTTCATGCGACATATGTTATCCGTAGTATTTTTGCCTCCTGATCACGAATCCGGTGTCAGAATTGAGCTATCACATCACAGGAATTTCCTAACCTCAAAAAACAAAATAGCAAAAATTCAGGAAAAAGTGCTAGGAAAATTGAATTTTTTTTCTATATTCAAATGTTCATTTATATACTTAAGACCCCGTCGAACATAAATTTGGCGGTCAGAATTGATGGTTATTTTTCTAACCTCAAAAAAACGGGTCAATTAAAGTCAAATATCACGAATTTTCAAAAAATACCAAATTTGCACCAAATTTGGTATACAAGGATTTTCGGGGTCGCTGTCACGGATCCGAGGTCAATTTTGCAAAATTCAAGATGGCGGATACAAGATGGCCGACCAAATTTTCAAAAAATAACAGATTCGTATCAAATTTGGTATAAGGTGGTTTTCTGGGTCGCTCATAACGAATTCGAGGTCAATTTTGCAAAATTCAAGATGGCGGCCGACCAAATTTTCAAAAAATAACACATGCGCGCCAGATTTGGTATACGGGGGTTTTCGAGGTCACTGATCACGAATCCGAGATCAGATTTACAAAATTTAACCCGTGAATAGATCTTTCACAGAAAAAAGAACAAGTTATAGCCGAAAAAACGTAGGTTAACACATGATTGGGTACTCAGGTTATAAAGTAAAATATTACAAAATGAATTTCGCAGCTCTGACCTCGAGTACGTAATTAGCAACCCCGAAAAACCCCGTATACCAAATTTGCTTCGATTATATTATTATTTGAACATTTGTTCGGCCATTTTGGATCCGCCATCTTAAATTTTGCAAAATTGACCTTGATCCGTGAACAGCGATATACCTCGTATACCAAATTTGGCGCAAATCTGTTATTGTTTGAAAATTCATGATATCTGACCTCAATTGACCGGTTTTTTTGAGGTTAGAAAAAGAACCATTAATTCTGACCGCGCATTCACGTTGGGCGGGGTCTTGACTATATAAATGAACATTTGAATAACAACAACAATAGAACAATAGAAAAAAAATTTTTTGAATTTTTCCTAGCACTTTTTCATGAATTTTTGCTATTTTTTACCTGTTTTTTGAGGTTAGGAAATTCCTGTGATGTGATAGCTTAATTCTGACGCCGGATTCGTGATCAGGAGGCAAATATACTACAGATAACATATGTGGCATGGAAAGTACAGACAACTTTTCTTTTTTTTGTGTGGCTGTGTATGAAACCACTAGTAGTACGTACCCAAGGTATAAGCGATTGCACAACGAAAGTAACTGGGTTAGAGGCATTTCTGATAGCTTGAACGGCCGTTTCATGACTCGCTTGTCTTAAGTCAATTCCACTGACTTCCAATATCCTGTCTCCAGTCTGAAAAAATATTATAAAATTAAAGTTAAACACATTCCCAGTACAAGCTAAATAAATGTCTACCTTAAATTGGCCTGTTTTCCCCGCAGGACTATTTGGCACGACATTTTTTACGAATATTCCCAGTAGGGTGTCGGAAGACTTTTCTGAAGAATGCAGATCAACCTAAAATTAATATTTATGTAAAAAGATAACTAGCAGGACTGTATTTCCTAATACAATTAATGTTTATATAAAAAAACCATCTACGAGATTACTTTTCATGATACAGTCTATTCTTATTTTGAGTGCAACAGTTTAAACTGGAAAGTACCTAGTACCTAACATTGAAAATGAGTTGTAAAAAGAACAAAATATTTGTAGGAAAATTTATTTTACTCTAACAGTAAGTACCATTCATTGTGTAGCTTCCGATTTTATTTAAAAAAAGTAGACAATTAAAAAATGCACATCAAATATTTTACATTATCAAAACTTTTAATAATGTTTTATTTTCAGTTAAGATTTAACAGTTTAGATTTGATTGCTTTTGTCTACTTGCACAGCTAAAAGTACAATATAACGTTTATTCTATTATTAAATACTTCTAATATTTGTAGCCTCCAATCCAAGTTTACAATGCAATGAACATTATGTTCGAGAAACCTCTCGACCTATATATTAGATTAGACACGTGAATTTGAGAAACCAAACATTTGCGATCACACTTGGGAAATCGGTCATATAATTTAATGGGTTTCGGCCAAAATTTTAGAGAACGAAAAGTTCGTTAAAAAAACCGCGATTATTTCATTAAATTGTAAAAGATGTGTGTCAAATTAATCTGTGGACTTGTTGACTGCAAATACTTAAATAATTCTTTTCGCGCAAAGGTTTATTTGATTAATTTTCAATTGTTTGATCCTTTTTCCCTTTAAATAATAGTGAGAATTAAATGCATTTTCAGTTTTGCCGTGGCTTTCCAGTATTTTTGCCACTGATTGACAAATTTGCATGTCAATTCAGTGAATTACCTTCAATTGGTTATACTCGTACGAGTACAATAATCGAATAAAGTTGTGCTCGGCTTATAGGGGTCGCAAAAAAAAATTCCAAAGAGGATGATTTTTCCAGGGTTGCTTGGGGACTGCCTCCTGAGTATCCAACCAAAAGATCACACTCGAACTATTGGTACGATGTTTCCTAAACATTCTTTTAGAGCAAAATGACCTTCATAAAAGTTATAAAGGATCAAATTTTGAACAACTTTTTCATGTAATTTTTTTTTGTATCTCTAATACTTAACGAGTTTCTGCGCATTATGTGAAAAAAAGTGTGCACGCTGCAGTGGTGGTCTTGTTTTTATAAAGAGTTGGCAACAGTGGAAGTGGGGCAAGCGGTGTTAGGCTGTCATGTGTTAACTGATAGGCTGCATCAGTTTATGTTTAGTTTTCATTCGGAATTTGGAAATGACAGCAATGATGGGATATTGATGACGACCCTGTCACAAACAGTACATCACGCACGCAGGATGGTAGTTACATCGATCGGGACGACGTTAAGGAAGAGATGAATTCACCTGAGCCTTCCAGGAAAAGAGGACAATAAAACTAAGATGATTTTCATGCAGATCATGAATTAGGTTTAAATAAACGCGCTGTAACTTGTTAAGGAGGTATATCGGGGTCCGAGGGAAGTGAGGAGCGCAGGGGGAATCCTATGCTTTTCTTATGGGACTAAAGCCCGCTGCCAATTTGAAAAAATTAAATTCTTTTAAAATTATTTGCGATAAACATTATCTATACAGGGGGGCATTATCTTCCACAAATAAGAAGTGGATCTTATTTGTGGAAAGGCGAAATGGGCGGTGACTATTAGACGCCTTCATTATAGCCATATTTCTCTATCGCACGGATTTCTATGACTTTGTTTATCGCTCTCACGTAACGGCCGATGAACCATGGGGACTTTCCGACTCTGTATAGCAAATAAATCTACTCATATGCATGGCAAATAAATCTACTGATATGCACATAGCATAATAGTGACCAATTAACAACATAAAAATATCATATTTAAGTAGTTTTAAATTATATTTAATGAACGCATAAAGACTATGTAGATGTGGCGACAGAGCTAATAATTGACTAGCAGTTGTACACACTGCGAACCTAAAGACCTCGGACATCGGAGATATTGCGCGTCAAATTCGGGTAAAGATCGTACGCGTTCAAAAATGTATTGTGTGTAAATTATGTACAATATAATTATTATATATAGCAAATATATCATTATCCTCGCGAAGATTTGTATCCTTTATTTAAAATCCGTAAATCATGTGAACTGGCAAAACAATTATGTTAATTTAGTTCTAAAGAAATGAAATAACACTCGCGCCCATCTCTCGTCCAAGTCAAAGAAAATGTTGGATGCAATTTTGAAGGTTCTGTGATAGAAATTACATTATTACTCACTGTTCGTGTTTTTAATCTCTATTTTAGTAATGTTACAAAAGTTTTGCAACTATAACTAATTTTTTTGATAGATTAAAATAAATAACTTTCAACAACAATATCTCAAAATCTAAATTCAAAAAAAATTTCAAAAAAATATGACGCACAAAGGGAGCACTGGGTACTACGCTATATAAATTTCAAGTACATCTGTGCATTTGAGTAAACCCGATATACCTCCTTAAGTAGTCGAGATAATAAAAAAATTTATAAAACAGATTTGTAGAGCATTTACTACTCTTCAACTTTCATTAAAGTTATTTAAAAAAAATGTTTGCAAGACCAGACCTGTGGTAAACGAATTTTTTGTCATATAATGTACAGTAACTCGTTAGGTATGAGAGATACAAAAAAATTTTATAAGAAAAAGTTGTTCAGAATTTGATACTCTACGACTTCTATTAAGGTAATTTTTTTGTAAAAACATGTTTACAAGACCACCCCTGGGCGTGGCAAATTTTTGTCACATAATGCGCAGTAACTCGTTAAGGATTAAATATATAAAAAAAAATTATAAGGAAAGTTCGAGTGTGATTTTTTTGTTGAATACTCAGGAGGCAGTCCCCAAGCAACCCTGAAATCATACTGTTTGGAATTCTTTTTTATAAAATGACATCTTTACTGGATTATAATTAGCTCAAAATATTTTTTTACTTCAACACCCTTTGCCTCCGAAACGACTGAGTTTTCAAAATAAATCTATACATCAATCCCATTTTTTTTTCATAAAAGAACTAGTACTGCTTCCATTAAATACGTATTTAGAAAAAAACTCGGATATTTGTTAACTCATCGCAACTAATTGCGGTAAAAATCTGTAAATTATTTGGATTCGAACCAGACTGCGTCTGTTTTCGACCTTCCAATTGATTAATCACCAGATTTTAAACAACTTCGTAAAAATCTGCAACACATTACACACCTTTCCTCCCACGATGCTTATACCCAGACTTTTATTGGGTTCTCGAAATATTTTCACGGTATGCGTTGATCCCCAATGTTTCTGCAGCATCTCATCAACGTGGCATCCTTTCAAAGTACCATAGTCAGTGTCTATTGGTCGTATTACTGTCATTTCACTGTAACACAAATCACATTAACGTAAATATACTGTAGCAGATGTATGTCAAAGTATTTGGAGTTGAGCAATATTGTGTCTTACGAATAAAACAGAATCATTTGCTTAAAGTAAATAGTGAAAGGAAAAGCAAATGCTTCAACGTGAAAAGTTGAAGCAAAAGTATTTGATTCATTTTAAATTAATGTTAAGCTTTCATACAGGAAACAATATCTTAAATATTCACGCAATTGCTTTTATAGCCGTAACAGGAACAAATTGTACAAAACTTTAATACAATATTGCCTAAAAATTTGAGAAAATCTACAACAATCTTACAACATGTTGGTAACAATTTCGCAAATTAAAAAAGAATCACCATGTAAATGTCGAATTTGTTTCTGACACGATTTTATTAACAATTGAGCGAATTCTTATGACAATATTTTTTCTGTGTTTGCGCTGCAGGGTGTCATAATTGGTCAAATGAACTTTTGTACCAAAATGTCCTCTTACAAAGAGTACTGTTTTTTTTTCAAAGATACATAGGTATATTCTATTATTATCTCTCACATGTTTTTACTCATGTTTTAAGATATTAAGCTAATTTAAACAAATCTTATCAAATGAAGTCAAACAACATTCTTCAATACTAGAAATCTAGCTATGGAAAACAAGATTGCTAACTGCTGGTACTGAACGGATCACTTTCCTTAGTTTAATACATATTTATGCGTTTGTAATAACGTCTAAAAAAAGTAGGCTTCTGATATACTTATCAAATTATAACATTGTCAATTTGTCAACAAGTATACAGTCCATTTTAAGTTCAATTTATTTAACACAAAACCAAATAGGTACCTTGGGCTACTATGGACTATATGCTGCACCTATTATGGTTGTTGTTGTTGTTGTTGTTGTTGTTGGATAACACGATTACATAGTTGGTAAAAAATAATTATCTGAATAAAATCTGAAAATGAAATGTTTAAAGATTAATCCCTTATTTTTTTTTAATTTTCATGTATTTTCCAATAATTTTAAAGATAGATACACATTTATTTAGCAAATGCTATACATACAAACGATTACATAAACTCAAGCAACAAAAATCCTTAACATAGAAATATATAAAAGTTTACCCTGGTAGTGACCTAATGTAACTAACAATTAGCTTATTGAAATGATTAACCGGCCCATTACAATTTTTTATATATTCTGGTAGCTTATTGTATTGCATAAGACCCTGGTAAAATAAAGATTTACTAGTTCTTAATAAATTGTGTCTTTCTATATAAAAGTCATCCTTTTGGCGAGTGTTATAAACATGTCCATCTCTTACATAAGTTATTCTACTGTGCAAATAGCTAGGTAAGAGCAAATTTTTTATTTTATATATAAATTGTAACGTTCTTAACAAAATTCGTTGTTTTATGTTTATAAAATTTAATGCATTTAACATGTCCTGTATTGGAGTATATCTACTACACTGCAAAATAATCCTCATAGCTTTATTCTGCATTTTCTGTAGAGTCTGAATCTCATTGTTATTTAAAAATAATAAAATCGTTGAACAATATTCAAAATGTGGCGCAATTATCGTTTTATAAATGGTCAGTCTGGCAAAAAATGATAAATCCTTAGATATACGCCTTAAGAAATTAATTTTTTTGGCAACTTTTTTAACAATATATGCGGTATGTTGTTTAAAACACATACATTCATCCAACATCACACCCAGATATTTTATCTGATGGACTCTTTCTAGTTTCTCGTTATTTAATTTAATATAATCCTCTATCGAAATTTTATTCAATGTATGTTTTTTGCCTAATACTAACCACTTACATTTATCAATATTTACTTTCAAATTATTGTCACAAAGCCATGCATATANTTACATTTTTTTATTTTGTTTTCAACAATTATTGAAATATAACAAGCAAAGCAAAGGAAACAAGTAATAGAATCTCTTAGTAGCTTTATCACACATATATGTTTGTTTTTCTTGGAAGTAATACCTCTTCTATCTTTATTAATTTTATTTAATTTACTAGATTAATATAATGTGCCAATACGAGTATAATTTACAGAATTATAAAGAAAACTGAAGTACATAAGAGATAAATAAAAATTAAAAGGGATCAAAGTGCCATAAAAAGGAATAATTGAAGAATATAATTAAGACGAAAATTCCCTAATATTGTTTTTACTTTTTAATTTTTATATGTTTTAAATACACAAGTGCATATTTTTTGAAGGATGCTATGTACAATTGTACATTGCAATTTTCTCCTAAAAAATCCTCAAACGATTTTCTTAATTGTTACCTCTTAAAAATAAAATTTTTGTAATATAATGATATTGTTGTTATTTGGGATATATCTTGCAACATACTAATATTATGTAATTAATACAGGAACGCTTTATTATTTCCAAAAAAAATATATAAATGAATTAAAATATATGTACATGCATTTTTATGTTTGCAGTTTTCGTCAGATCCATATGCAGATCATACGTCTACTTACGCAACGTATAAATTGTGATTTATTTACACTCCCATTATGTATTTATAGCATATACAAAAGTTCATAACACAACACTCCGTCAAGTCTAACAAACTACTAAAGTGAATTTACATTGCAGATGTAATCCTATTAAGCAGAAGTAAGGCATCCCCACGGTACAAAAAAAATCCGCGATTCTATGTGATTGGTGTACCTACTTAAAAGTTACCCCAAATAAGTGGATATAAGTAAACAGTAAGGTTATTTCAAAATGATTAGTTAATGTTCGAAATACAGCTCACAATAAGTCGATTTAACTAAACTTGTCTTAGTCTAAAAATTGATAATAACGAAGCTACAGGGTGTCAAAGTTGAAAAAATAAATAACATTTTCTTCAATATCTTTCTACTACTTCGAGCTAATTTCTTATCCGAGGGTTTAATGGGATCAAAAATTCGAGTTTATCGACGATTTCATTGTATCTTCCAGAGGGGGCCAGAAGCGAAGAAGCACAAATTTAAATGCCTTTTGGTTCAAAACGGTTGGCTTTGGAAATATTACCTTTTTAAGCAGAAAAGTTGGCAATTTTTACTTTGATCTATAATGCAAGGATTTTACTTTGGACAACTTTTATTTGCATTACTTATAAATGACATTTATGTCGCTATTAATTTATGGAAGTGTACTCTTGAAACATAAAAATTCGGTTTAAATTTGAAAAACTTACCACATTTTATTTTAATCAATTTTTTATTAATTTTACTGATATCAGTATTAATGATTCAGTTTAGTTTATCGATGACTTGAATGTGCTGTGTTGAAATCTTTAAACCTAGCATAAAATAGAGGTTTTAAGGTTTTCACGGCTGCGTTGATTTTTAAAGTACGACATTACAGACTTACATTACACTTCCTTAAGAAATAAACTTTGACTTGCCCTTGTTGTTCTCTGGCTAGGTTCTGTGGGGGCAGGCCCGCTATTAGAATCCCTAGGCTCGCCGCTGATGTTCAGTTTGATTCTTGTTATTGGTTCTAAGCTAAGGACGCCACTGTTTCTCAGACCATGGTGGTCCTCTGAGACGCTCCGTAGTGGCTTCTGCAACTGGTCGCATCCAATGAGACTCAGTCGCGGCGATGTTTATGCAGAGCGACCACTGAAGATACCGATAGTAAAGAACGGCGAAACGTTTGGAAGCATTGGATGCGACCAATTAGAGGCCACTACGGACTACTTCAGCAGACCTCAATTGTTTGTGGAGCGATTATGTCCTTAGCAGTCTCAGATCCAACAATAAGAGTGGAAATGAACGTCAGAGCGAGCCCAGGAGTTTTGACAGTGGGCTCGCTCCCACAGAGCCTAGCCCGAGAACAACATTAGCAGGTGAAAGATGACAACATAGGTCTGTAATTGGTGGCGATCAGGTATAGGTATAGATCAAAGTATAACAACCCGTGAAACGATTATACCTCAAATACAGTTAAATACGTACAAATCTAAACAACAAAATAAATCTATATAAATTAAGAAACAATTTTTATACAAAAGAAAGAAATGGTTAAAACAAAATGTTATTTCATTTCATCAACACGGTAGCGCAGTCGTTCGAGCATGCGGTAGCAAACATTTCTCGGCCAGACTTCCTATTCTCGTCCGGGTTCGGTCCCTGGCGTCGGCACTGGCAATGTCGATGGATAATGTAATGGGTGTTTGTCCGCGTTTTTTCAAGTGTAGTCCCTTTCCGCACAGCCTTTGGCTTTGGATTTGGGGGTTGTCTCATTTCTGTGGTGTTTTTTTTAAGAATGTTTGAAATATATCAGAGTCTCTTTCCGAATTTCGATATTTTTTTATAGTCTTGGAATTATAATCAGTGAAGTTGATTTCCGTACCAACGAGAGTGGAAAAATTTAGGTACAAAAAAATTAAATATAATAGGGCAGTTTTATTTTAAGTACTATTGAAATATAGGGAAAATGTGTTCAACATTATTTTTTATAGAGAAAGTCCATTTTTCGGCGTTTGTTTTTGTTTTCAATTACTTTTCCATCAAAGTTTGGTATGTCGCACCATTGATTTTTCAATAGATAGTATTACTGTTCAAGGGTGTCGCCAGCCAATGGGCCAGGGTGGGGCGAGATAAAAGTGAAAATAAAAGAAATACAAATTGTAGTTACAAATAGGTACAATGATTTAAGTTTCTGTAGAAATACTTTTAAAAAAACCATTTTAATAAAAAAAAATATAAATAAGAAATATATAAATTTCTTAAATCTATGGGCAAACCTACAAAATTAAGAACGTTTTACTTCCCCTACAAAATACATAGATCTTCAAAATAGGTGCGTTACAAATAGAGGGTGTTTCTTAAGTAGAGGTCAAAAATCCAGGGGCATATTCTGTGGCCAAAAATATTTATATAAATGTGGGGTCTTAGGACATCTACGCCGCAGCGTGTCAAAAATTAAAAGAGTAGGTAAAAAAGAAAAGTAGGTTTTTAATTTTTAATTTCTAAACCGCTTGAGATAATTTAACCAAATTCGGTGTGCATATTTAGTATGACAGTAGATATGAAACAAAAAATTATTAGCTTTAGAAACCTACCAGTAGCGGAGGTGCGGGTATCATCGATCATTATTTGCAAAAAACAAAATGTATCACCCTGTATAATATTACAAATAAAATAGGTCATCATATGCGCCATTGTATTATCTTCACTTTTTGTTTCTTTACACTTTTTTGTATTCCAAACCGATTAATAATAAAATTGATTTATTTGATCAAGTGCATTTTTATGATACTCATTACATTACTTAAAATAATAACAAAATAATTAATGTTTATCTCTACTTAAGAAACATCCTGTATAGTTAATTGCACTGTTAAACTTTTATTCTGATTCCGATAGATAATTTTTTTATTTAAAATTCAAGAGCAAAGTTTACTCAAACAAATAACAATTTATTCTAATTTACTAAGTACTACTGTTTTTTTAGTGTTTTAATTTTCAAAATTAAAGTTTAACTAAATAAAGTATTTTAATAAAAATTTCTATTTTCTTGGTTTAAGAAAATGTTTGTACTTTTTTCGAATTTCTAGCAGCTACCCTCCCCTGCCCCCCCCTCCCTTGGCGACGCCCTTGTACTGTTAGTCTGTCTTTCCAATCAAATTAAACTTTTACAGTCTTTTAAAAAACACTCATACGTAAGTACCAAAATTTTACAACACATCTACAATTACGATTAATTAGAAAAAAAAGCCGTAAATAGAAAGCTTTTTGGTTATGGTCGGACTAAACAGAGCCCGAACTACATAGTATATATGCGCTACTCCCATTCCGTCTTTCACTGCTTCGCGATGGTAACCATGACCACTGCTATAAACACTTTACAGATGTAGGAGCGAGCTATGCCGAGTCCACGAGTTTTTCAAACGAATTGTTCGCAAGTCGAGTTGAATTGACTGCACATTACAAATTTAACATTTGGTTTTTAATGTGTTTCATAAAGTTAATCTATTTAATTATTCAGATAACATTACAAACTAAATTTTAAATTAAATTTTTTTACTATGAAAATTTCTAAGGGGCCCTACTCCAGAGCCCTCATCTCCGCACCAGCAGCCACTGGTTATAATTAAAAAATCAATATTTTGATATTTTTAGTGACACCTGTAAAGACCACAGTTTGACCTTTTTCTGAAATACATTTTTTTGCTTAGATCCGGTGGTGTACTTATTTTTTAAAACATAAAGATTAAAAAATCGGTAGGATATAAACTTTTTACTTTCTGTGATGAATATAACAAATTATAAACTTCTGGAAAGAGGAACTTTTTTTAACTATGCCATGACCGGCTACAGTTTCAATATTTTTTGGCGTAATACAAAACAGGAACTAATATCTCTCTATTGTACCTAATTATGTTTCTATGAGTGAACTGAAGTTTTTTTTTGATTCAAACAAAATGAAATCTGATGTTGGCTGAATTTTCATAAACATGCTTGGTTATATTTGAAAATCAAATTTGCATGTAGCTATATTACTAAAAATATTTCCGCAAAGTAAAATTTTATTAGCAATTAACTTGCTTGTTTTTAATAATAACCAATAAGTGAGAAGTAGGTGCCACGATTTTTAAAAGAATATCTACCGCTGGTATTCACGTCAAGTATAAGTGTGATTATTGGTGGTTCCTGTCAGCAAGTATAAAGGAAAATTTCCTTATATCTAATTAGATTCATTTCGTATTACCATTCCTTATTCACTAAACAGTTACAGAAATAAACGTACAGCCTTAATCGTACAAGGTTACTTACGCAGCTGCAATTTTGTGGCACTTTTGACTTTGGGCTTTGATTCGTCTACCAGCCAGAGAATATTAATTACCCATCAGTTGTCCGCGTATTACTACGATAGTCATAATAACGGATTAACTGCACTGCCAGTAATAAAACTTTATACACTCCATTTGTTTACGAAACACTTCAAAATATGAGATTTATTAAGCGCTGCGACACCACTAAAATTTTTTACGGACTTCTGGCACTCCGTTCCGATTTTTATCGCGACGAGTTGATTTTCCCCGGTACATGTAAAAATATCAATATCCGTGGTGTACTAACGACTAGTTAGAAGGCTAAAAAGTTAAGTGGAGCAATGTTTACATCCTATTTTTAGTATAATCGTAAAACTGTTTGTAAATCAGGTAAATGGCGATGGCAAATAAAAATAAATAAGAGAAATTGTTCTTGGAACCGTTAACTTCGTTTTATAAATCAAGGAATAAAATTTGATGCACGTACTGAAACCGAAAAATCCATTTACGTTCGTTCTTTTGATGTTTTTATTTATATTTTCGTATAAAGTATTGGTAGCTTATATTCGGAACAGAAAATTCTGGTAAATATGTGGTTATTTTTACTTGATTTGAAAAATAGTATATAAACACTATTTTAGTCAGCGGCTCTATCAAAAATCTTTTATGTTTACAGTTAAATTATTGGACCAGTCAATAAATTTCGACTAAACATATACCTTTCCACAACTGCCACTATTTGTCAACGGCGATGACAGCTAAACGAGTTGAGACATTTCTATTGGCAACGTTCATATTTCCCAGAAAGAAAAGGACGGAACGCTTTTAAAATGGAGAAATATACATGGTTATCCACGGTAAGTTGCCTATTAAACGTTTCAGAGGAACCAAGGACAATATGACTCTGATATTTTGTTTACGGGGGTTATCAGATATGTTCTCTTCAATTAAAATAATGCCATCAACGTAGCACTTCCGGTTATACTGGAAGTAGCTGTTAACTTCGTTATTTTAAATGGAACACCCTATATATTATTGCATTATCGACAAGATAAAATAAAAACAAGTCAAAAATGTTGAAGCTTTCCTGTACTTAAATCTAACCGTTTCCGAGATAATCGTCATTTTATAAAAAAATTTACAGATGCAAGCGTTTCGAAAATTTCTTATATATTTCTTCGTTCTGGGAGCTTTCGCTTGCTTTTCGGAATACACAAAGAACATAAAATGCACTATTTTCCGCTATCAAACCTGAAGAAAATTATACTAAATATCTCATTTTTCACGTTACATTTTGAAAACTTAAAACCAACAAAACTTTTTAAATTCAAATGAAACACCCTGTATTTTTCTGCATCATATTATAGAAAATAAAATTCTCTTTTCACCGATTTAGGAATTGTAGGGGTTACAGTTTCAATTTTCTCAGATATTCGCGATTTACTTACATTTTCAAGAAAATTACCTTAAAATATCATCAAATTTTATATCCATGGGACATTCACCATGAATCAGTATTAGCTGTATTCTGTATTTCTATGATTTGGTATTTTGCAAAATTTGAAGAAGGTGTATGAAATAGTGTATTAAGTCTAGAAACAGCCTTAGGTACTCTGAAGTTAAGTGAAAAAAATATGATGTTAGTAGTTTATGTAATAATTTGAAAAGAACACTAAAACATAATTCGGCTTGCTATACATCGAAAATATTTGTAGTAGAGCAAATACACGCCATTTGTAAATACAGGGTGTTAAAATAAGAGTGTAAAATATTTAAGGAGGTAATTGTATGAACCAAAATAAGCAGAAAAGTCTCCATGGGTCCGCAAAGTAACGGTTGCGGAGATATGGAATGTTTTATGTTTTTTAGCCCCTTTTTTTATTTTGCAAAAACATTGTGTATTTTCTTATAATAGTTGGTTGATGTTTAGTGAAATAAACAGTACGTATTCGACAGTTGTTCCCAGTGCACAAGTTTTCTTTCGCTATGGCTGGTTACTCTAACGCAGAATTAACAGACATGCATTTCATGTATGGTCGTGCTAATGGGAATGCCACCGAAGCGCGACGTCTTTATGTTGACGCTTATCCAAATCGCCAGATTCCTTCACAACGCATGTTTGGAAGAATTCACCAAAGATTGCGTGATACTGGTTCCTTGAGCAAACAGTGCCATTTATTCGGAAGACCAAGGTCGGTATCCACTCCTAGAGCAGAAGAAATTCTAGCACTGGTAGAGCAGAATCCAGGTAGGAGTATGCGGAGAATATCAGCCGAGGTAGGAATTAGTGGTCCTCTTGTTTGGAGAATCCTTCACGAGCAACTGCTTTATCCATACCATGTGCAACGAGTACAGGCCTTAAATCCAATAAATGATCATCAAGCACGTTTGGTTTTTTGCCGCTGGTTTCTACGTCATGATGCTGAAGACCCTCGTTTTCTTTGCAAACATTCTTTTTACTGATGAGACCGGGTTTACAAGAAATGTAGTGTTTAATTTTCACAATACACATATTTGGGCCGACGAAAATCCTCATGCTCTAATAGAATCTGGACATCAGGCACGTTTTTCATTAAACATTTCTTTCTGCAGAACACACTGTATGAGTTTTTGGAAGACATTCCTTTGAATCAGAGGCAACAAATGTGGTTCCAGCATGATGGTGCTCCAGCTCATTTTTCCATGGCCGTTAGAGAGCATTTACACCAAACTTTTCCACATAGATGGGTAGAAAGGGCCGGACCTGTTTTATGGCCTCTAAGATCGCCTGATCTGATCCCTCTAGATTTCTTTGTTTGGGGATATTTGAAGACATTAGTGTATGGTACTCCTGTAAATAGCCTGGAAGAGCTGCAGCTACGGATTAATCAAAAGTGTCAAGAAATCCAAACTAAGGAGCATGTTTTCGAAAGAGTTCGAATATCGTTGAGACGAAGATGTCGTGCCTGCTTGGAAATGGACGTAGGGCACTTTGAACATCTTCTGTAACTTTGTTTTTTGTTTGTTAAAAGCTTCCTTTGTCGGTTTATTCCTAATAAAATAAAATGTTTGAAAAACGAATAGTGGTCCATATCTCCGCAACCGTTACTTTGCGGACCCATGTTTATTAAGACTTTTCTGCTTATTTTGGTTCGTACTATTACCTCCTGAAATATTTTATACTCTTTTTTTAACACCCTGTATATCGAAAAGCAACGGCCCCAGCACCGAGTCCTGAGGTACGCCTGATGGAGGTATAAATGATCCGATTGCGACTCACAAAATTCAAAGTGCTGATAACGATTACTTAAATAAGACCTTAAAAGCTCTATCATATTTTTAGAAAATCCAACTTTACTTAACTTAGAAAGTAAAAGTACATGGTCAAGCCTGCCAAATGCATACATATATATATTCGTCTACCTGTGAACTCGCATTAAAAGCTTTTGACATGAGCTTTGTTATACAGAAAAGATTAGTTGTTGAAGACCCTTATAAAATCCATGTTGATAAATCTGTTAACTTATTATTTACGTAAGCAAATGTTGGGAGATGTAGTGCCATTTCAAAAAACTTGTTTATATTAGTGATAGGTCTATAATTTTCTGTTCCTATTATCTCTCTTTTTATATACAGAAATAAGTTTTGAAAATTTATGTTGTGATTGATTGACTGATTTCAATAAAGACTTGCAACATTACGATTGATCTTAGTACTTTTAAAGTAACGTATAAATCAAACTGATAAAAAAATATACAACAGATTTAATAAAAACATACACTTATAAAAAATATTTATAAACATATTTATTAATTATATGTAATGTGGTTTAATGTAAAAATATGTTTGCTTTCAATTAATATGCTCAAATAATATTAATAATGAAGTATTCAGATTGTCCCAATAAACTTACTGATCCCATTACTTGTTCCGCTATTTTAACAAGATTATAGTCGCCTAATAGGGTTTCACTTACCCTCTATTGGTGGTGACATCATTTTGTTAAGAAAAATTGGCTACTTATTTTGTTCCAAGCGTATTATGTACTGATAGAGGATACGGATACATACTTCGAAAAATTTAATTTATTTATTAGGTACTTTAATTTGTATACATAGCTACTTGGGGAATGACCATTAAAAATAGACACGATATCACCAAAAAAGTTATAAAAATATTTACAAATTTAGAGAAAAAATGTTTGATTTGAAGTTGATATATGTAAAAGAATGGACGACTGTAGTGACTTTATTAAAACTATCATAGGAAGCTTCAACCAGTTTAATATGATAAATACCTGTTTACTTCTTATTTCTATTATCGTGCATTTTGATTATTATCCCTTAGCATTTCGAACATTAGGACCCCACGTTGGGCGCCATGCCGCAAGTAGTTTTCTACCTCCTTACCGCTATTATGGGGTTGATTGACAATCCTCTCACTTTACATCTTTGGTATGTCAATATTCTTCTTTCCTTTGTAGTTCTGTTTATTTGGCTCTGCGAATATCTACTCTGGTGTATATTATCACTGTCTTTATGGTTTTTCCTAAGCACTAAATGTTTATGAGATCCCCTGAGGGTACTTCGATCGGAAGCTTTAAGAGCTTTATTTTTTTGGGATCTCCTTGGAGTACCTGATTTGGAAGCTAATAGAACTTGTTTCCCTCGAAATCTTCGTCGCAGACTTCCAAACTCCTGGACTGTATGTGCTACTAGAGCTAAGGTTTAGACCGGGAGCGTAGGCTCGTCAAAATTTTTGTGAACATTTTTAACACGCATGAATTTTATAAAAATTGTGTGATTTATTAGAATTTTAAGATAATTTACAATAAATGAGATATAATAGCTGTATATAATCCAAACGCAAAATTTTTGGAATGTACTAGTGTACTAGCTAGGTATTCGTGCCTGGTTAATTAGCTGCAGGGAAAAGGGTTGACGTTCGATCACAGTACAGGCTGGATCTGCAGTGGTCCTGTGGTGGTCTCAAAACGGTTTTAATTTCCAAAAAATCGGAAGTGACGAGAATTTTCGTACTTTTGCGTTTTCACAGGTACCTCAGCAATCAGTAGCGTACTCTATTAGGAACATTTGTTACCGCTAATGGTGCTTGGTGGGAATCGGGGCTTCTAGTGAACATTTAGAAACTTCCATTAAATTTTTGTTTCGCGCTTTGTGATATGTGATCTCGGAATATATATTTTTTATCTTTATTTATTTATTTATTTATTTATTTTATTTTATTTTTGGCCAGGCAAAGATACACATTTGTACATATGGCAAGTCAAGTATACTAAAAAGAAAAGAACAGAACAACATACATCGATAGTGACAATAAAAAGCCACAGTTAGCATAATTTACCACTTATAAAATCATGAACAGTAATGGACCTAGTACGGAACCCTGAGGCACTCCAAGTGCAACCGCATATATATCCGATTTTTCCTCGTTTATATTGACTACCAGAGATCTATTTTCCATGTATGAAGTCAGCCATGCAAGCATGCTACCTCTTATGCCCAGACTGTATAATTTCTGGCTCAAGATCTCTTTATCGACAGTGTGAAACGCCCTGGAGAGATCAAACAAAAGTGAAACCACATACTTACTAGCATCCAAGCACTGATACACATTTAAAATTAAGTAAAATTGCGAGAACTAATAATAAAATATACGGGGTGTATCAATATTCATTTTACATGAACGAACTAATTGGATGAACACAACTGAGAAATATAATACCTCCCTTGAACTAAGCTGTTCATAATTTTTGTCGAGGATCCTGATATAGCTTCTCTTTTTTGTATTACAGATAAGGGGTTTATTAAGAAAAATTTTCCCTTATAAAATTTTTGTATTTGTGATCATTTTGAATTAATTCATTGTTTCAAAATGGAAACTATGTTCTCATAAGTATACAGGGTGTTAATGAACTTATGTCAAAAATTGAAAGGGGTGAAAAAGGAGCAAAAACTGAGTTAACTGATGTCACAGACTTGTATCGGAAGTTTAAGGTTATAGAGAAAAAAGCTAATTAAAAATGTGTTTAAAACTGTTTTGGAACTGCTGAAATACATGTATTTTATCGCGGCGAGTACTTACAAAAAATTCTGTAACACTTTTTACTTGTTTGTAGGCTTCTTATGAAATTGGACTGTATTCGAAAGTCAGTTTGTAATACATTGTTGTAGTGATTGCTGTGCTGTTTTTCTTCGAGATTTAATAGCCGTATTTCCAAGTTTTCTTTTGAAAATGGCGCATTTATTTAGCAATCGCGAGATGATTTTAGATCTCGTCGAAGATGGTTCACACCAGCAATATCGCACCAAAAGTCAATATTTCGCATCCTGTTGTGTGGCGGACATTACGGGAAGCTCATTTGTACCCATGCCCCCCCAGTCCCCGGACCACGCCCCTTTGGCCTTTCTTTATGTAGGGATATGTGAAAAGTGTTGTGTATTCTACGGAAGTTCGTGACGTCGACTAACTGCGACATTGTATCAGTGAAATGAATACTACATTAGTGTGTATAGCCGAAGCTTGTAATACGATTCGAGAGGATGTGGCAATGTTGGGATGACGCATACGAGCGAATTGGATACGTCGCGCTGAAGCTTGTGTGCAAGCAAATGGTGGATAGGTACATCGAACATCTTCTATGAAAATCAGCAGTTCTCAAAAGGTGGCTCCTTGCAATGTTGAGGTAAGTCAGATTTTAAAATTACATTTTACTCAACACAAATCCGTGCATGTATTTACCTCATTTTGACATAACGGACATATGGCAATAATATTTGACGTCAGTTCATTAACACCCTGTACAAGGGTTCTATTTTGTAGGGAATGGGATAAACATTGAAGGTAAAGTACTTTCTGAGAAATTTAACAATTCATTACTATTTGATCAAATATCATATGATTACGTCTCAATTTCTGTTCTTTCCAAGAACTATTTCTTTCTTCTTATAAAAAAAGATAAATCAGGGGTTCTTAATCCTTCAAGGGTACTTACATTCTGTTCAGAACACTTACCTTTCAGAGCATTGATATCCAGGTACAAAAGCAGATTTCCTCCTACCAATATCAGGCCCCGGGTCATAAGTCAGCATGACAAAAGACCTATCCATGATGTCGGGAGCTGATCGGCTCTTAAAAGGCAAAAGAATTTCGTTAAAAATATCGTCGTCGGCCATTTCCTGCTGCACCCCGTGTTTGCTGAAACTGTCCTGGTGCAGCCTGTAAGCCTCGATACAGTCGGCGTAGTCATTGTAGTACTCCTTCAGACATCTCCTGTAGGTAGTTTTCGTTGGAATCTCGTAGGTTTCTAGGACGTTAGGTTCGCTCATACTTTTGCACACCTCTTTGTGCACGTCTGTGGGATATTGGACGAGGAAGAATTCGTCGCCACCTAGGTCTTCGGACTGGTTGTCGTAGGATTTTAAGCCGCCATCTAGCTTAGTGTCCAAATAGAGATGACGGCGATTGGGAAAAAACTCCACGTTCAAACAAGGCTCAGAAACGGCAACTAAATGAAATCAGAAAATATATGTTTGTAATTGACAATATATTGCAATTGGGAATGGGAATGTAGAATAGCATATGTAGAATTTAGTATACAGGAAGGTATAAACATTGAAAGTGTAATAAATGTTCGGTCGCGACCGCTGGGCGTAGGAGTGGTTCGATCGGAGTGAACACTTTATTTTAATACCCTGTGTATAAACACTAAAGTGCCGCGTCATTCAAGCGATTGTTGTTGACTCACACTTCGGTACCTTACTATAAAAAAACTGAGAGGAAAAACAAATATATTGTCAATTGTGATATGAAGCTGTGATTATAAAAATTAAAATACTAGAGATAAATGTTAAACATGTTTTCATCCAATTAAGAGTTCAGCAAAGACCACCATAAGAACTAGAATCTCCAGTACTGACGTATCTAGTTGTTCTCTCCACAGTTATCTGAGATCAATCAAACGATTAATATATCTGCAGATAATTTTATATTTATTTGGAAAGCTCAATTTCTGCAGTTTAATTGACTCTTGATGTAACTGGTATCACAACACATAGATTTACAAAAGATATTGGTATATGTGAAAATAATCTTTATTTACTGTAATCTTGCTAATAAGATTCAAATAAAATAAAGTAAAAGCATGCTTCGAAGTCAAAGAAAGTCAAGGAAAATGAACTAGAACCTGACACATTCGAAATTTACAACAAAAAAACTATTATACAAGGTGTTTGGTAACGAAGGGTTCTACGTTGACAGCAGTTTCCTTGGATCAATTATTTTCTTAAATATATTTTAAGGATCTCAGTTTGATAACCGGGGGTGGTATTTTGGAAAAAGAAATTCTAATCTGTTTGCAATTTTAATGTAGGTAGGTAACTTGTGTTTTACCTTGAAATCTTGTAATAACAGTAACCATTTTAGCACTTTTTTTAATAAGATAATAAATAAAAGATAATAATACATTAAATTAATCTCAAAAAATAAATCAACAATGAAAAACATTATTAAAATACTGTACAGGGTAATTCATATAACATTGTACCCCCCTTAACTTTTTATTTTTTGGGTTAGACAAAAATACTTAAAATAAAAGTTGTAGGAAATCATTCTACGAGTTTAATGAGTTTGTGAAAACAGAAATTAGACAGGGCGATACGAACTAAACTTATGTTTTTTTTTAATGGAACGCCCTGTACATTATTCGATTTTCGGAATCTCTGTTTGTTCATGATTCCAAAAATATATAAATGTTGTGGGTTTACTTAACAATTTGCTCAATATTATGCTTTGAAAGACTGAATCTCGCAATGGGCAAATTAAAAATTGCTATGGAAAATAAAATTATAATATTAGATTTATGCTCTATTTTAAATAAATAGTCATAAGAAAAAGAGTTTGTTAACGAGTACATAAATTATTTTCAATTATCATATGGAAGACAAAGACTGCAACTTGACTTGACCAAATTCATTTAAAATATGAATTTCTTGAGATATCTTTTCTTTCAGGTGATTTACATTATTTGTCCTCTCTTGATATACTCTATTATTTAGAGTACTCCCGAGAAAAAATCCATAGGGGTCAATTCTGGACTTTGGGGAAGCAAAATTGTATCTTTGGCACCTATCCAGTCAATATAAATATTGTCTAGGTATTGCTTAACGGCATTTGTTCTCTGTGCTGAGTATTGTCTGGAGCTGGAAATATTCTTCTTGCTGCCAGACAATATTTGCACATCAAGGGCATTTACTAAATTAAATATTACTCCTCTGATAAGTTCAATGTATTTCACTTCATTCAAAGAGCCTTCATAAAATACTAGACCAATGACGGTATCTCGATACCACACCAAATATTTACTAAAGTCCAGTGATATGAATTCCTTCTATTAAAAACACTACTTGTTGTAAAAGTGGCCTGATCAGTCCACAAGATAGAATTTAATAAATTATAAAAATAAATAATAGCAATATCAAACATTGGTCATAGTAGTAGTGGTACTGGTGACGCTGATGATACTTAGTTTAACTAAGTATAGTAGTAGTAATTGTAGTAGTAACAGTGGTAGTAGTAATAGTTGTTGAATCGAATGTTTTGGGTTTACTTGGAAGTAAAGTAAAATTATTTCTTGCATTTCTTTTCAATTAGAACGTTGTGGGGTTTATTTCTTTTATCCTTAATTTTTACCATAACAGTATTTCTCCATTTGTTACAAATATATTTGATATATATTTTACATCTTGCGAGAAATCTTCGAGCATACTCGCGTCTAGTGCGCATGGCATTGTTCTCACAAGAAAGATAGCATTCAACAATATCATTTTTTTGACCAACACTCTAGGTATACACCATTTTCAAAAGAGTACAACAATAGCGTTACATCTGTCAAATTTACGTTTCTATGACAACATATTTATTCTACATAGCAATTTTGATATTGTTCATAGCATTCAGTCTTTCAAAGCAGAATATTGAGCAAATCGTTCAGTAAACCTACAATATATATATATATATANAGAATTGTGCGAAAACTATTGCACCTACAGCGCCCACTTTTGGCGCACTTTTAAAGTATGACAAAACCCTCAACTTGTCATAGGTTTTATAAAATTTTAAAAATAAATGCGATAGTTATAAACACATTAAAAAATGACAAAACCCTCAACTTGTCATAGGTTTTATAAAATTTTAAAAATAAATGCGATAGTTATAAACAAATCAAAAAAATTGGCAATTTTTTTACAATAATGCAATAACTTTTTTGTTTATTAACCGATTTTAATTTAACACGATGTTGTAAATTTTCATAATTTGCATGTGTGGAGTGAAAAGAATCCTAATACATAGACATAGAGACTTGCAAATAATGCAATTTTTCTTAAGAATGGCTTTCTGTAGACGATTTTCTCAAGTGACAACTTTTTTTTAAATAAAACGAACTTTTCAGTGTTGCTGTCCGTTTTAAAAAAAATCGACCACTGTAAAAGTTTTGACCGCTAAAAGGGAGACGTAACCGGAGAAAACTGTCACCCAGTATATCGATTTGACTAAAGCTTTAAGTAATAATACGCCATAATAGTCCAAATAAATGTGCCAAATTTTAACGCGATCGGTAAGAGAGTTATGAAGTTATTAATTTAATTAGTTTTATTTTTGACAACTTTGAGGGCCTGTAACTTAAAAACCAAAAAGTTTTTATTTAACCTTTTTTTCGTAGATCGTATTTATTTATCGACATGAATATGCAGTCAAACGTTGTCGGTGAAATTTGCGAACACTCTGTACGTACGTATCTGTAGTTTATATTTCATTTTATACAGGGTGTTTCGTATCGAAGGGTCGTACGTTGATAGCAGTTTCCTTGTATCAAAATAAACTGATAGCCTAGATAGAGAGTGGCAATGTTTTTTTTAATTTTTTATATATTTTTTAAAGATCTCAGAAATTTGATAACCGGGGGTGGTACTTTGGAAAGAGAAATTCTAATCTGTTTACAATTTTTACCTTGAAATATTGTTAATAACCATTTTAACACTTTTTTTAAGATAAAATAATAAATAAAATATAAGAATGCATGAAAAATTTATCTCAATTAAATCAACAACAGAAAACATTATTAAAATGCTATAGTTTGAATTATTTTAAAGTTAGGTGTTCCAAATGTGAAATGAAAAATACATAACTAATAGCACAGGGTTTTGTTGATTTTTTCCATTACATTGTAATTCGTTTTTCATTATATCATTATTTATTTAATCTTAGTCTCTTATTGGTTAAAAAATGGCTTTTCTTATTAATAAAATCTTTATTAATAATTTCTTATATTCAGCACCAACCTTTTTCCAAATATTTTTTTTTTGGAAACAGTTGCTATACAAGGCATGTGGCAGCCGAGCTTAGGCAACCAACATTGCACAAATGTTACTGTCAACTAAATAATCCTAGATCTTAGCGTGATCAATATTATGATTCATTTATAATGAACAATGATGATGAACAAACTATTGGGTTTACGTTCAAGATAATGCTAACACCGATTAGTTAAACAAAATGTTGTGAGAAATTACACCAATCAGCCGGTTACTGTTTTCATAATTCCTTATTTTACCAAAATCTGATTACCAACGCGATGGAAATAAAATTCTCTGAAATAATGACAGAAATAAGCATCCGTGTTCTTCATATAATAAGTGGCACCCTCTTCAAACGAAGTTACTGCCAAATCATGACCCCTTTGCAATGATTGCAAGCCACGTGAGTAGTTTGAACTAGTAAGTTTATTTCCTTTGCGTTGGCAATTAAATTCTAGTAAAATAAAAAATTATTAAAACAATAAGATCAAGACTACGTTAAAACGCAACATTTCGTTTTATTGGCTCGTGATTGGTGTAAGTTTTCATGACATTTTATTCAACCAATCTGCGATCGGATTATCTCCAGTGTAGACGTAATAGTTTGTTACTGTTTATTGTAAACGAATCATTATGACCGACGACGTTAAATTTATATTTGTGCATTTTTCAGTGGCGTCTTTTGTTTGAGCTCATCTGTTGCCATTTTTTTTAATTGTTTCTTTTGCTTCAATATTAAATCGTACATATTTCAAATCAATCAGTTGTTGTTGGTTGCCTATCCCCGACGGACACCTGGCTTGTATAAATGAATTTATGAATGCTTTGTATTTCTGTAACACATTGTGGAGGTGAAGAGTACTATCTCTATATCTAAAAATACAGTTTGGGTTTACCTGATGTACAAGCAGTTTTCAGATTGGCTTCGGAAACATCTACAAAAAATTGGTCCAGAATGTCGACTTTAGAATTAGTTGGTGTTAAGTCCTCATTGTCATTAAATTCTAACTTGTGCTCGATTTTTATGTTACTATTTTGTACTTTGAGGTTATCGCTGCCATGTTTCAACTCAGTCTCGAATGAAATTTGTTTTTGTTTGGATTTTATCGTACGGACGTTGTCCTCCGACAAAGAATCGTCCACGCACGTCTCGTACCCGTCCTTTTCGGAGACGGAGGACTGCGTCACGGAGGGTTTATCACTTTGAGTCAGGCTGTCCGCTTTCACAAGTCTTTCGTTTTGATTATTGTTCACAGTGTTCACCTTAGAGAAGACTACGTTATTGCATACACTAATATTATTTAAATTTTCTATGTAGTTGTCGTTCGTACTCTTAAAACTTATATCGATATCACTGTCACCAACATCGCCTTTAGATTTGCTTACGTTTAAATAGTTATTCTCTAAAAAATCAACGTTGGTTAAGTTGATTTGAGCGTGTTTTACTTTTTGGCCAAAGTCCTCCACTTGCGACGTGCAAGGGGAATGGTTGAATGAGTTCTCTTCGTCTATGCAGATGTGGACTACGTCTAAGCATTCCTGATACTCTTCTATGCACTCTTGGAAGTCTTCCAGGCAAGTTTGGTCCTCTTCTGTATCCTACAACAAAACGATAACGTCGAAGAATTCATTCGTATTACAACAATAATGGAAGCTACTGCCAAACATCTACAGAAAACTTTCTAAAACAGCGGAAGTGTTAGAGCCAATTTTGGTACTACATTGATAGTGATTCATATTTATAGTTACAAAAAATAGGTTGATCAAGATAGTAAAGATTTTTTATATCTTGGATAATCTTTTAATGGCAAAATGAATCATGTTACCATCATGAAGAACAAATCAAAGAAAGCTGTAATCATTAGCTGCAATAAGTTTTATACCCAGGAAATTAAGGAACTGATACAAAGTATTGAAAAAAAAAAATAAAATAAAATATAATTGGGTTGTTTTATTTTAAGTACTATTGGTTATGTTGCTCTGAACAGAGCCCAAATTGCATAGTAAATATGTGCTACTCCCGCTCTATCTGTCATTGCTGCGTGACGGTAACCATGACCACCGGTGTGACACTTTACAGATGTAGTATAGATAAACTGCAACTTATTGACAGGAGTAGGTACTACAATCAATTCCATGGAGCAAAAGTTAATACAAAAATGATACATAATATAATTTGCCTACTTCCTAGTGGTAGATAATACATCAAATTTGTTTAAAAGTATCGAATTATCTCTACCTTGAGTAATATAAGCGGATATCATCTATCTTATAAGCAGGAAATTTCAAAAACTTTCTTTGTGAAGATTCAATAACATAACATGGATAAATAGAATACCATAATAGCTGCTTTATTCTATTTTAGATCTGATAAATTATTAAGACTTTAAAATTTGAAATTGGAAATATAATAAATCCTAGTTGCTTACATACTGTCAACTTTTTTAATTTCTGTACACCAATGATCTATGAGATCTAGTTGTAGCTATATACTTTAAGATAATCAGCAAGACTTTGGAAAAGTAATGCCGGTCTCAAGGTTATTTATGAATATAAGGAATAGAAGAGTACCCATATTTGAGCCTTGCGGTACCCTAGAATTGACATATTCTATGGATCTTATTCTTCATATTCAATCTTCTTCCTGATAAGTAAGATTCAGGAAGATTTAAAAGGCTTTCAGAATAGTTAATTTTATCAAAAGCCTTTTGATAGTCATTAACATTAACTTGNGGCAAAATGAATCATGTTACCATCATGAAGAACAAATCAAAGAAAGCTGTAGTCATTAGTTGCAATAAGTTTTATACCCATGAAATTAAGGTACTGATTATGAGCGGCTTCCATCCCAGAGAGGGCGGAAGAATTTAGGTACAAGGTACTGAAAAAAAAAATCAAATATAATTGGATAGTTTTATTTTAAGTAGTATTGAATAGAGCCCAAATTTCATAGTAAATATGCGCTACTCCCACTCTGTCTGTCATTGCTGCGCGACGGTACCATGATCACCGCTGGGAACACTCTACAGATGTAGAGTAGATAAACTGCAACTTATTGACAGGAGTAGGTACTACAATCATTTCCATGGAGCAAAAGTTAATACAAAAATGATAGGTACATAATATAATTTGCCTCCTTCCTAGTGGTAATACATCAAATTTGTTTAAAAGCCTCGAATTTCCTCTACCTTGAGTAGGAGAAGTGGATATCATCTTATAAGAAATTTGAAAAACTTTCTTTGTGAATATTCAATAACAACATGGATAAATAGACTACCAAAATAGCTGCTTTATTCTAGTGTAGATCTTATAAATTATTAACTTTAAAATTTGAAATTGGAATTATAATAAATTCTAGTTGCTTACATACTGTTAACTTTTTTAATTTCTGTACACCAATGATCTATAAGATCTAGTTGTAGCTATATACTTTAAGATAATCAGCAAGACTTTGGAAAAGTAATGCCGGTCTCAAGGTTATTTATGAATATAATAGAAGAGTACCCATATTTGAGCCTTGTGGTACCCTAGAATTGACATATTCTATGGATTTTATTCTTCATGTTCAATAAATTCCCTTCTTCTTGATAAGTAAGATTCAGGAAGATTTAAAAGGCTTTCAGAATAGTTAATTTTATCAAAAGCCTTTTGATAGTCATTAACATTAACTTGACTCTAACGATCTAATATTTAGTGGTTTTAAAACTTTCACAGACAGAACAAGTTTTTTCGGATTGTTATGCCGTGGCCTTTGTTGTTCTCCTTCCCTTGCTGTTTTCAGGCTAGGTTCAGTGGGGGCAGACCCTTTATTAGAACTTCGTAGACCTGTCCTGTTGGTCATTTCGATTCTGGTTGGTTCTAAGGCCTCTACGGACGGAACCGCTCCTCAGACAATGGCGATTTTTCGAGACGTTTCGTAGTTTGCATAACTAAGGCTAGGGAAGGCAAATGTAATTGTGTAACTGGGCGACGACCAAGTAGGTGTATAGGCCACTGCTTAACAACTCGAACAACCATCCTACTTTAAAGTTCTGATGATTGTAAATTAATGTTTCTGAAATACTGAAGGTAACTATATAGGACCCAAACGAAAACGGATTGTAGGTATTCAAGTAAAAAAAGAGAAACAACATTAAAACTCAATAAAAAAAAGAAAAAACATTGTAGAAAATAAATTATTTTTCTGAAATCGTTCGGAAATTTTTGGATCCAATTTCAGACGTTAAAATACCATATTCTATACTCCGCGGTCAAAATTATAGAGAGTGACTCATCGCTAGCTTTTGGACTAGTAAGGGGGATGAAGCGTGCCGGGAACGAAAATCCATTGGCGTGTCTGCGTAAAAGGCAACAAGATATAGAAAATATTGAAAAAAGATAATAAAACATAACGTTTAATATTTTCTACGGTTTGCTATAATCGGCATTTAGATCCATTTTAATTATTACAGCATTTTAAAACGTCCCAGTTGTGTTTTTATAATTTATAAATTTATTATAGCCACGGAATTAGACCCCTCGTCTATGCTTATGCTATGACGTTTGTCAGGACGGGTAAATCAAGTCCGTTTACACCCACTAAAAAAGCATTTCCCTCTTCCCTACCAAGTGCAAAAGACAGAGATAGAATATAGATCGACGTTTAGTGTAACTCAATCTATAGACAATTACAGATTCTATCGATGTGCGTAGCGAGCGGCACAAAGATATATAATATTGAACCGTTATAAAAGTAATTTTATATTTTATACGCGTTATGGTAATAGTGTTTTTATATTATGTCTAAGCCACTCTCTATAATTTCGACCGCGGAGTATAGTATTTCAGTTTCACCAAACAGATAACTTTCCTAGGTCAGAAAATTAACTATCCCGTACCGTTTTTTTTATCTATATTTTATACAGTAAATACTCATAAATACACGCATACAAACCAAAAATAGAAAATTGCAAATATCTATAAAAGTAGTAACCGCAACCCTAACAATGATTATATGGCTTGAAAGAAAATTTCAATCTGAATACGACAGAGCAAAAAAATACAGGGTGTTCCATTTAAGTTAACAAAGTTATAGTCGTTTGAAAATTTTCAAATTTTTCGGAGCACTACTTTCCTAGATATCGATAGACTCAATTTCCGGTGGGGCAACCTGTATATATAACTGTCACATAGATAGAGTGGAGTCCGTTCAAAGGCGGTTTTTAAAGTTTCTTAAAGTCATGATGTATCGTTATCTAGATATGGAGAAATATCAATGAATAATAGGCGAAAAATAAAATCTTTTTATATAACTTCGTCCATAACATTGTTGATTGTACGCCTTTATTTCAAATGATTAACTGGCTAGTACCACGGATATAATCTAGACAATCTGCAACAGTTTACAACCATGGAATCAATACAAACGTAATGTTACATTGTCCTATATATATGATGTGTCAGAATTTCAATCATTTATGTCGTTCTTGTGATATAAAAAATGATTCTCTTGCTACCATTGTAAATTCTGCATTGTCTAGATTATGGTAATAATATACTTGTAGTGGCTATTAGTTATTTCAGTTATAAAATTTTTGTTTCTTTTCTTCTTCTATTTTTTCTGTATTGTCATCTGTCTATTTTATTTACATACAGCACTTATTGTATTGATTTTTATAGTTCCTGTAGCCTCTTGGAAATAAAAGCTGTTATTATTATTATAATTTGTGTTTCATAAAATTATTTAACATGACCAAGAACAGTTGAAGCGTACATAAAAAAGAAACAAATTGGTTTAGAGGGAATGTATATTGAATGTTTCGTATTATAAACATAACATTTAATATTAAGTATCACAATATGTAGGAACACTTACTAAGAAAATTCTTAATTGTTAATAAATACAACCTCTTAATTGAAAGTAGTTGTGACAGCAAGCATTTATAACCATAGAAGAAAGGAATCACAATGCAGCAGAATGGTGAATATTTTTCCAGAGATCCCTTTTAGCATATATAACACTGAAAATATTTTATATTTATTTATGCTTGCAAGTAATATTCACCACTCTTTCCAGTATGGTTATCTACATTTCATTGGTTACAGAAAAAACTCGATTTCACTACAAGTAATGGAAGATGCAATTATTTCCAGTAACAGTTTTATAAAAGAAATTATTGTGTTAAAAAATATTATTATTATAGATAAAAACAAATTTTCCTCACTATTTGAAGTAAAATATCAAACTAAATTAATTAAATTTGGAACATCACCTAGGTGAACAGTTTGGCTACTTAAAAAAGTCCGGAGGTCAAGAATTGCGAATATTCCCACTTATTTAGTTATCACATTTGGCCCACTTGTAAGATGAGACAATAACAAAAATTATGCATTTGATTTTTTGTCATATTTTCTCCAAATTATAAATTAATATTGAAATTCTGGTATTATATTTTTTAAGTCAGCTTTGGAAAACATGAGCGTTTATATTTTTCTGTTGACTAAAATACTCAAAGATAAATTTATTTAAAATAAAGAACACAATAGAATTCTCCAATTTATCTATTATTTTCTCGTACCCAAGAGTTGTATATCATGTCCTAATCTCGACTACAATCGAAAATGTCCGTGTCGCGCGTAATGCAGTAGCATGATTCTGCGCATGCGATATTTCTCACACCAAAAGCGTGTTCAAACGACTGTGCAAACTCAAGCACACGCCGATATGCGCAGCTGGCGCATTCATGACGAGAACACGCTTCGTACGTCGATACCTGATAGTCTCTCGATTAGCTTCAAAGATTTAGTGCGAGGAGATTAATATGTCAATAACTTATGGGAAATCTCGAGTGCGAATTGTTGTGGGATTATTCAAAATTTAGCTTATCTTCCAAAATATTTCCAGGAATTTTTATTAAATGATATCGGAATTAGGGTCAGCACTAAAATAAAACTCGGAGTGGAAGTAACGATTAAATAATATATTTTTTCCAGTAGGAATTAGAAGATAAAATACGTATAGACGCATTGCCATGAAAACATGCTATCATAAATTTAGCTTAGAAAAGAAAAAAACATGCTATCTCACACAAAATTAAGTTTGACTGGAAATTTAAGTTGGCTGCATTGGCGTTGAAATGCTCATTGAATAATTGAAACCGTGCACTTACTTATAATAAACTTATATAATATATATTTCAAAAAGTATGGAATATTTATGTTCAGGTACACTGTTTATTTTATTTTTTTCATTCAACATTTTTCAATTAATTTTGTTAACTTACTGTTACAAACGACAAAATTGTTAATTAAAAAAATAGAATAATATGCTTATTATTTATTATTCAATGTGCATTTTAACGCAAATGCAACCAACTTAAACTTCTAATCAAACTTGATTTTGTATGAGATAGAATGTTTTTTCTTAAAGGTTAATTTGAGATAGCATGTTTTCCCAGCTCAATCTGAGGTAGCATCTTTTCCAAGTACAATTTTAGATAGCATGTTTTCGAAATAATGGGTCGATATTGTTGCTTCAGCCTGAAAATTAGGCAACCCTCCTCTATTCAAATTTCCTGTGATTCTGGGAAATTCTTCTAATTTTCAATACTGGGATAAGTTATAAGATAATTTTTCACTGGATCTACACATTTACGAAATATTTCTTATACAGTTATTTTGAAATAACGCAAACAGCATCTTTCGCTGAGAAATTCAAAAGGATATCGCTTGGTTTCCCTGATTTAAAAGTAAATGAAAAATGAATGTATATGATTGTAGTATGTGAAAAACATTTAAGAGGGTTCTCTTAAAGCTAATGTGGAGACAATTTCTTATAAGCTTGTCATTGGCGAGGCTATAAAAAATGCTCAAATAAATTAAAGTTAATGTCAATGTTTAGATTACTCAGGAAACGCCCTGTGAGTATGTTTTCTCATACGTATTTGGAAAATTAGTTACGGGGCTTTTATAAAATAATTGGTTATAACTAAACATGGGGAACTTTGTGGCGACAATCAAATAAATAAACATTTTTGCAATCCGACGTTTCGTCTTCGAGGGGCCATCATCAGATTAATTTTTTTTAATATATCGCTTCTATTTTTATGACAAAATTTAGTCATTTTGAAATTCGTTTTCAAATAAAGCCAGAAAACATTAAACAATTTTGCAAAATTTTCGGTTTTTCCGGATATCCCCGGAACTACCCGGAATTTTAAAACTTTCTAAACAGCATATTTTTAGGTATAAAAAATACAACTTTTTTCTAATCTGAGCCACCCCGTATCTCTTACCGTTTCCTAGATCCTAATGCTATCCCATTCTTATCTTGGACACACTGTATATCTATGAATTCATCAAACTTTAAAGAAAATAAGTACACTTACGGAAAAAATTATTATTTATTTTATTTATTCACTGTTCGACTTATGTTTATAGCAATACTGTACAAAAATAGTTTTAGGTCAAACAATGAGACAGTTTTTTTTGTATTTTTTCCGTACAATTGAATGGTGTAATCATTTTTTGAGTTTTTTTTTAAATTTAAACGAATTATCAACAATTACTGAAAAATTTTTTTAAGTAGAATTTTTCTTTGAAAAAAAAAGTGTTTCAGGCCAAAAAAAGTGAATATCAGAAACTGAATGTATTTAAGACAGAGAAAGGTATACTTGCACCAAGTTTCGTCAAAATTAAATTATTTTTGCTGAAATGAGAAATAAGGAAAAACCAGAAAAAAAACTGTTTTTCGCATTTTTCTCGGAAATGTTAAAAAATGACCTCTACAAAAGTTATAGATTTTTGCATGATCTACAACTTTTGTATTAGATACTTTTTTTTTTGTCTGATGTCAACTTTCGCCAGAAATCCCAATGATACCATTTTTCATAACTTTTCAACCCCCAAATAAATCCTCCGCCGACCCTGCTCACGCATTTATTTATTATTTTTTTTCGTTTATTATAAGCCCCTTTACCATTTCCACTTATAAAAGTCCAGGTAACAATTTTCACACACAAGTACATTTGTTTTTAAAAATATCAAAAATATTTACTTTGATAGGCCAACTTCGTTTTTTTCTCTACTTTCATCAAGATGAACACCCAGCGCATTCAACGCAAATCATTCGAGAATGGCTAGATAGTCAATTTCCTGGTCGGTGGATTGGGCGAAATGGCGCAATTCCTTGGCCTCCTAGAACTCCTGATTTAACTCTAATGGACTTTTTGTTTATGGGGCTATCTCAAGCAGAAAGTCTATGGGTCCCCGTTGAATAACGATGTATTTGAATTGAAACGAATAATAAAAGATACAATTAATGCCATCCCCATTCAAGAAATCCGAAACCCTTACACATAATTTACCAAGCGCGCTGAGTGATGTGTAATGGTTGGTGGCGGCACATTTGAATAACCATTATATTATTTGTTTGGCCTTAAACCAGAAGCTCAAATTTCAACTCGAGAAATTTTTGTCATTTACACCCCACGTACACTCAATCCGTGGACACACTGTATATTCTTATAATGTATAAAATGATATTATAAGAATTCAACGGTTGTGTCATTTTTTGTTTGAATACAATTATATAAAAGAGAACCTTATACCACATTGCAGTCCCCCTTTTAACTTTTCCAATCTCTATTAATAATAGAGTTTAACGAATTATAATTAATTTATCTAGCATATTCTTTATATAAACACTTCAATTTGTTGTCAAATTATGGCTGTGACGAAATTCCAAATACTTAAATACTTAATACTTAAGTTAAGGTTCATACATTTTAGAGGGACTTAAAAAAGTGACAAGATCTCATTATACCTCGGAATCGTGTCGTGGATGCCATCAGGTCGATTAATATCTATTTAAACACTTCAATATTGAAATAACAAATACAGTACACTCGATTATAGTTGATAAATTAATTGTAAGATTAGATTAATTTGTAATAATGAAGCAAGTACCACTTCAGCTTATCTTTAATATAATTCTAGACGTGGTCCAATTTGGACTTTTAAACTCATACACTGAATCACACCACTATTATTTTGATTCAATATACCTACTAGTTTTCCATTCCGTTCCATTTATTATATGGATATGTTTTAAAATTCTTCAAATTTACTTCCAAATACAGTCCGTACGACATTCGTTGAGATAGAATTCCAAGAAGACTCCTGCGTCACTCTCTTGGAATTAACCGCATTCGACACCCGAAGTACTAAGATATTGACGGTGTGGCGTTCACCGTAGCAGCTTGCAGTGCATACTGTGTTTTGCAGTTACGAAGTCTTCGTAAGTGCATCGTCCTGTGCATTTTCAGTGTAACTTCTTATTAAAATAAATCAATGGTGGTGAAAAATAAAAGAAAATAATTTTATTCCCAGTAGTAGGTTACTTAAATACATGTTTCTTTGTTTATTACTTTTTTTTTGTCACCAGCGTGTTTCTAATTGCATTCAGTTTATTTATGATTTGTACTCTACTGTACTTTAAAAGAAAAAAAAAACATTTTAATCCAAAAAATCTACTTTATATATATTTACCTCATGTATATTTTGATATTCTGAAAATAACTCGGAAAATTGTTACAGTCTTCCGATAATAGATCTTTATTGGCTTATTCTTTTCTAGGAATTGTACGGACTATACATTCTGAAACATCTTCGAAATATTTCAAAACTGACAGAATACATCAAAATAGTATTAAGCCTGTATCAAATAATGCAATTTAGTTGCAGCTACGAAATTGCGGGGATTTTGTTGTGGGGATAAAATTGCATGCTTATGATAATAAGCATGCAAGTACGATAGTACAATGGGATAGAATTGCTACAATTTGTTTAGTCTGCAGTAGTGTTACCAACTGTACATTGTTTAACATGTAAAATTTCTTGTATGTATCTTATAAAAAAATATTTTTTATTAAAGAAAACATTTCAATGGATGAAAATTGAAAAGTAAATTGCTGTATAGCTTTAATAGTGGTTTCAATGGTTTTACTAACAACAGCCATGACCAACAGCCAACAACATCCCTGCAACGTTGTTTCACGGAATAGAGCATGTTCTAATTCATGCAGTTCAGTTGCCGGGACAGAATTGCATAGTGTGATGTGTAATGTTGAAGTTTCCGATACGTTTCTAAAGCCTGTATCAGACAATGCAATTTTGTTGCAGGGATTTGGTTGCCGCAATAGAATCCATGAAAGGACCCCGCACAAATCTTATGGAAATTGGGTCCCGGTCAAATTCGCTGAATTTTTGATATGTGATAGAGTTCGTCATACTGGTCAATTGTCTCAATGGCCACAAAGCTCAAAAATGGATAGTTTGGCCGGTACAGAGCTTTAAAGCTCCGAATATCCTCCACGGATTTATGTATATGCGCAGTGTGTATAGACTTTTGAAATAGCCTATTTCATTTTTTTTATTATCTAGGTTTATATTTTTGAGGTTGCTGAATTCAGATCTGTTGTTAGATTTTCAAAATTGACAGTTGGCAGCTGTCAAATAGCTGTCAATGTGCTATAATAAAGCCAAAAACTTGTTTTTTTATGTTTTATCTTTCTTTTTTTTTAGTTCGATAAGTTCAAAGACGATATCAAATCAATAACAATGACTATCGGCAGCTGTCATTTAGCTGTCAACAATTCTTCAAAGTCCGGTAATAAAGTCAAAAAATTATTTTTTGTTTATAACTTCAAGTTTTTTAGATAAGTGAATATAAATATGATATAAAATTATGTAGTCATCAGCTTACAGCTGTCAACAAGCTGTCAACTAACTGTCAAAATGCAATAATAAAGTCAAAAAGTTACTTTTTTTAAAAAGCTTTAAGTTGCTTAGATCACTGAGTTCAAAAGTGATGTCATAAACTTATATCATGTTTGATTTCTTATCCACAAAGTTAAGCACAAAAAATAAGTTACTTGCTCTATTATTGCATTTTGACAGTTAGTTGACAGCTTGTTGACAGCTGTAAGCTGATGACTACATAATTTTATATCATATTTATATTCACTTATCTAAAAAACTTGAAGTTATAAACAAAAAATAATTTTTTGACTTTATTACCGGACTTTGAAGAATTGTTGACAGCTAAATGACAGCTGCCGATAGTCATTGTTATTGATTTGATATCGTCTTTGAACTTATCGAACTAAAAAAAAAAAAAAATAAATCATAAAAAAACAAGTTTCTGGCTTTATTATAGCAAATTGACAGCTAGTTGACAGCTGCCAACTGTCAATTTTGAAAATCTAACAACAGATCTGAATTCAGCAACCTCAAAAATATAAACCTAGATAATAAAAAAAATGAAATAGGCTATTTCAAAAGTCTATACACACTGCGCATATACATAAATCCGTGGAGGATATTCGGAGCTTTAAAGCTCTGTACCGGCCAAACTATCCATTTTTGAGCTTTGTGGCCATTGAGACAATTGACCAGTATGATGAACTCTATCACATATCAAAAATTCAGCGAATTTGACCGGGACCCAATTTCCATAAGATTTGTGCGGGGTCCTTTCATGGATTCTATTGCGGCAACCAAATCCCTGCAACAAAATTGCATTGTCTGATACAGGCTTTAGAAACGCATCGGAAACTTCAACATTACTCAAAAACTACAAAATACTTTGATATAAAGATAATTCTAAAACCTCGAAATACGTCGACATACCTCTAAAACGCAAATATCGAAATAGAGAACTTTCAAATATCGTGCAAATATTTCAGAAGAAGAATATCAATATCAAATATTTGAGGTCGTTAACGTTTGGCACCATAGGTCATTGACTGATTAACATTTGGCCGCTTGTTTGTGTTTGAAAGTTTGTGCGATATTTTGATAATCGATATATTTAGTGGTGTTTGAGGTGTTTTGGAATTTTTAGAAGATTTTACTGCTGATTTGATGTGTCTTATCGTTTATACGTATATTTCACAGCTGAAGATTTTTTCTGAATGCTAATTCTGCACGTAATTTGGCATAATTTATTGAAGTTTTAATGCATTTTGGAGGAATCTAAAGCCTATTCTAGGAGTTTTTAAGTATTTTAAGGCTTATTTGATGTATTATAATACTTATATCCTGATATTATTATTATTATTATTATTATTATTATTACGTATTTTAAGACCGTTTTGAGGTATTTGCTTGTATTGTGAAGTATTATTCTTTCAAGGATTTGAGAGGAGTTTCTAAGGTCCAAGGATCATCAAAGTGATAAACTTAAATTAGAGACAATTTCTAACTCGGACACGATTTCCGGGAACTTAATCTTGTAAGATTATCTATCAGAGTGTAGGCTATCTTGAAATAAAATTTTGTGGACTTGCAGAGGGCTACTGAGTTCGAGAAAAGTTTCAATAAACGAAAAAAGAAACAGAATATGTACAACAAAGCAGTTTTGGGATACATAATAGTAGTATAAAAACACACACATTACCATGCATGAATTTTAGAAATGATATCTGTCAAACAGTAAAATACATCAACGTCATTTCTGACAGCATAAAAATACTTCAGGGTCACTGTTATACACTAAAATACTTGCAAATTATTTAAAAAAAACGGCAGAATACAACAAAATGGTATTAAAATGTAAAAATTTTCAAGACATTGCGATATTAAAATGAAAAAAGAAATAACAAAAAGAGTACAAAGTAAATAAATGTAGATGTGGAAATCACGATTAAAAAATCAAATACAAGAAAATCAAATAAAAAAAACTTGAAGTTTTCAGAAGTATGTCAGTATTTTTAGTATTTTTAATGCTATTTTGAAGTACCTACTTTATCGTTTTTTATGTGTTTTGAATGTAATTCGATACATTTTGCTGTATTTTACAGCCGTTTTGAAGAAATTTTATTCAACTTCGTTTGACGTATCGTGTTGTATTCTAATACTGTTTTGATTTAGCTTCAGAGATTTATTAATGAAAGTTGTAATGGGAAAATTTTGTACAATAATAATTCGTTTTACATCATCTAAATCTGAAAATTACGAAATGTTTTTCACGGCTAATAGAATTATGGTTTTACTTTAACACTAAAATTAATATAACCGTGTAAAGAATAAGAGCAGTGTAGTACTAATAAATGTTAAAAGCTTGAAGGTAACAATGAAAATCTATATAAGTAACAATCAAAGACATGTAGATGAATGAACATATAAAAATAGACACAAATTGATAATACTACAATAAAAAAATCGAAAGATAGTGGAATATCGTCACCAATTTACGTCTTGATTTACGTGAAATACTCTTGTTCTATTTTTGGCATCACAAGCAAGAAAATTACAATAGATAGATAGAATTTAATAATATAGTAACACCTAAGTACTATGTTATACAGAGTGTCTTGATGTGGTCTATGTTATAAACTCAGCAGGTTGTATCGATCATTTTAAACCAAAAAAACGATTGGTTTTCAGGAAAGTACAAGTTTGAAAAATCACATTTTTTAAATATCTCTGTTTGATCAATTTATCTAATTAAAAGCACTTAATTCACTTAACTGCTATACAAACATATCAAATAGTAGTGAAGAGATTAGAAGGTAATGTTATTAAGAACCCTATAATTTCGACGCCACTGAATATGTATTTTACAAATCAAATTAGGGTTTTTAATTCCTACTGTCATATCTAAAAGAAAAAGTGTATTATTTTTGAGTTGTTGTCTTTTAAAATTCAAAACAAACTTATGAACATGATCAAAATAACCTAGAATCTAAAACTACTTATTTCACTAAAAATACATACAGGGTGTCCCCGAACAACGTGTACAACGGAAGACCACAGATTCATGGACTCAAAATAGGCAGATTTAGGCTAATTCGCCTATATCCGAAATAGCTTCGTTTGGCCACTAGATGGCCTCAAAGTTCGTGAATTTTTTTTGAATTTTATAAATAACTCGAATATGTATTAATCGATTTCGAATATTTTGGGGTATGGACTTTTACTTTCAATCTACAAATTTTAGTGTTATACAGAGCGTTTTTTAAAACTTACAACTCCTACAAAATTGATATATGGTGAGAATATCCGTCCATAACTTTTTCCTCTTTCGGGCAATAATGACAACTATTTTTTATTTGATAGGTGATACCATTTAGAAGTTTTTTAGACCCTTATAGAATTTTGATTAAATGACAGGTACAATGATTTAAAGATCAAACTGAAATTACAGTCAACGTACAAAATCAGAGCCTACTAGCACTTTGAGTATTGTAATATGGGTGGCAAGATAATGTATACATTTAAAAAATGTTTTTTTGTACCCAAACTGCTCATTTAATCAACATTCTGCAAGAAGCCCAAAAAGTTTCAAATGGCATGACCTATCAAATTAAAAATAGTTGTCATTATTGCCCGAAAGAGGAAAATTATGAACGGATATCATCATACACCCCAAAAATAATCAAAATCGAATAATACGTATTCCAGTTATTTACAAAATTCAAAAAATTTTCACCAACTTTGAAGCCATCTAGCGGCCAAACGAAGCGATTTCGGCATTTGAGTCCACGAATCTGTGGTTTTCCGTTGTAAACGTTATTCTGGAACACCCTGTATTGGAATTTTTTGTCGAAAATTAATAGACCGACTAATTTTAACTTCCCCAATTTTTTTTATATTATTTGGTACCCATTTAGTGTAGTTTTCAGGATTTTTTTCAAATTTTTATTTCAATATTTTCAAGAAGTTATGAGCATTTGAATATTTTTGGTAAAAATTGTCAAATACCTGCAACTTGGCAAAAACAAGAGATAACATAAACTTTTTTTTTCATTTTGTTCGTTTTGAGATTTAGTTTTATAAAAAAAATATAAAAATAATACATTTATAGATTTTTTGGGGTGTTTTTTTATTTTTAACCAAAAAAGTTCTTTTCGAAAAAGGGTGGAGTTTTATTTTCTTCGAAAAATTCTCAGAAAAATCGTCTTTCAATATGCAAATTTGTGACAAGTTCTAGAGTGGGATCGTGTTTAATTAAACTTATTCTTGGTTATTTTTTTTGTAATTTTAATTTTTTACTGATATATAATTTTAAATACACTAGCCTATAGCCATCAAATTTTAAAAAATATATATAGTAGAAATTCTTAATGATCTTCGTAATAGCGAGAGTTTAGCTGTCAACAAAAAACCGTAAAATTTGTCGTTTAAATATAATTTTAAATTCCCAAAAATTTGTTCAACTATAACAACCCTATTTTGAAATGGCCAAATTTGTCCAATTCATTTTCAGTCATTTCACTTTTAATGTCAAATCACTAACTCCAATTTTACCAATCTATGTCAAATATCTTCAGAAATATGTTATTTATTTTCATTTTTGCCCTTTAACTAAATGTTGTTCATTTAAAAGAAAGAAACCAAAATTTTTATATATCTAAGATAAATATATTACCAACAATTTGGAATTAGGGCACATATAAAAACGAAAAAAGTTAACAATCAGGTAGAATCTATTTCATATACCACTGATATTATCAATTTTATTCAACAATTAGGCAATTATTGCTCTATTTCTAACTTATCTGGCGATTTTAATTGTGTTCGAAACACGAATAAAATATAATCAAAAGTCAAAATCGTTAAAATAACATGACAAAATATTAATTTAATTTGATATTTATCTTTGTTGTTAATATAAATATGTTAATTACGGTCAAACGCTGATTGAAACTTTTTTAATTATATGAGGAACAAAATTTGTTTAATAAATTTGTCACTTGAAAAATATTCTTGTTTAATATACGTTCAATAAAGCTTAAAAAAGCTGGGAAATAAATACTTATATACACTTGGATTAAACAAGAATATGTAAACATTTACAAATAAAACATGTCGGACACAATTTTGTGAAAGTACTAATCACACCTAGCTAATAATTATGAATTTATTTCACATAGATTTATGCTACAAATATAACAAATTTCATGCTATGTACTACATCTTCTTTTAAAGCAGGTGCTAGTGAAATTGACAGTGAAAATTCCAGTGCATCTCTAATTACGTCTATACAGTGCCTGCAAGTCCCTGTTTCTCCGAAATTTAATTCTGAAACAAAACAAACGGAAAAAAATTATATCGAATGCAAATATAAAATAACACTGAACTTACCAATATTAAGAATCCCACTTCCTCAGCCCACTCATGCAACAATTTCCGTATAAACTAAAAATATAACTCTCCGTTAGGTTTTTTGGACTGCTTTCAAACACAAACACACACAAAATCACATGTAGGTACTTTAGGGCGTAAGTTTAATCGAAATTAATCTGCAAAATCTTAGAATGGCATTCCATAATCAAGAAAAAAAGAGGTTGCGCAAATATTTCAAAGGAACCCACACGTTTATTAACAGACAATTATTTGAGTACTAATTTTGGTGGTCTACATTATACACTCCATGCTCAAGTCAATTCTAAGGCATTATGCAAAATTTTTATGTGCCTATGAGTTCTATATTAAAAACACTTTTAAATTGTTGAATAAAAATAATTATTTGAATATAGCACATTGATTTTATCTCAATTTTGAAATTTCTGTTTTATTTTGTTTATTTAATGCATTCAATACCAATTATTTTACAAAAATTAATTTATTATATTAAAAATTAGATATTCAATTTATGATATTCGCATTCGCAAATATCTTTGAATATTTTGCGAATATGAACGTGAAAGAAAAATACAGAATGTGAAATGTGATTAGGTTCGTTCGGCATCGCAAATCGTAAAATAAGTCCATATTTCACTAGAAGTTGATTTACTCATGTTATGAATTAACTAACAACAGTTTAACCTCACAATTCACAAACTCATCTGAGCCGGTAGCGAAAACAAAATTAAATTCCAATCATACAAAAATACCGTTCTACCAACTTAACAACGCTAATTTCTTGAGCCTCTAGCGCCGCTGTCACCGAAAATATTATGTGCGTCGCGCGCGGCATATTTTGAATCATAGATAAACGGCGCTAGATTTAAAAACTGACTATTCGTATTCGCGAATGTCAACAACAGATGTTCGCATTCGCATTCGCGAATGCTTAAAAACTGGCATTCGTTACATCACTATTAAAAATACCTTTTAAGTTAAATTAAATAATAATATATTTTTATTCCCATTAACGTTTTTAAGAAAATTCTATTTTAATTTTGATATGTCATTTAACTTAAAAGCATTCTTGATAAAATAAATCATTTTATGAAAAATTGGTAGATATTAAATAAGCAAAATGAGAAAAAATCACAAAATTAAGAATCAAAAATCAATGCCGATATTTAAATAATTGTTTTTATCAATAAATTTAACAGTTTTATAGAACTTACATCCTTGAAATTAACCTGAAGATAGTAGTTAAATTATTATCTGTTAATAAAATGGATTGTGGGGAATTTTTGAAAACCAGTAGTAATGAATTCACACTTATCGATTTTGATCTTACATCCATTAAATGGAAATACTGAAAAACGAACGTTTCAGCTACAATAAATAATAAATTTAAATATGCATTTAAAATGCATTTAAATAATATTATGTCTATAAGAAAACAAAAATAACTCTCAGTTTAATATTTATCAGCTTCTTCTCAAACTAACTCGTTATTTTTTATTTTGTGTTTAATTAATTTAATTAGTAAATTAGTTTAATATATGTGTTATTCCTTTTTGTTAACATCGCTCCCATATACAGTGTGTTCCCCGATGGGGGTAATGCACTTTTGTAAACTTTTTTATTGTTGATTTTCGAAAGTTATTCTTGATAAAAAGTTTTGCTTATATTGGGAATCTACGGGCAGTAATCAAATATGTAATAAAACATAAATGGCGTTAAAAAAATTTCAAAATGTAAAATTTTCCCTAAGTGCCTTTAATTTTTGTTTTCGTTAAAAACTTATTTAACAAAGTAGTTTGAAAACTCAAGAAATGCTTAAATACGGAGTTTAGTCAGAAAAGAACAATAATTTGCCAAGCTATTTTTATATTATATTAAATTTAAAATAAAAGTTACCTATTTTTTACAATTTCTGTTTTCTTTAAGAAGATAGGTAGTTAAAAACCGCGCCTTGTTATTTGCAAAATGTGATAATTATTTTTTTTACTAAACCCCGTATTTAAGCATTTCTTGAGTTCTCGAACAACATTTTGAAAACAGCTTTTTGATTTGATTACTGCCCATGGCTTCTTAAGATAAGCAAAATTTTTTATTAAGAATAACAATAACTTTATCGTAAAACAAAGTGACTTGATATATTCTTCACCTTTAGAGATTCATATGTCAGAATGTTTTGCATTAACTAAAAATTAAATTAACCATTTATACGCCACATTTTTAAAAAGGAACTTTTATCAAGGCTTGATACGATGGCACATTTTGTTTATGTTTATCAAATTAGTGGTAATTGATACACAAATATGTGTTTTCGTTCATCTTTCATTAAAATTAAATCTCCAACTTCGTAAACACCCAGTATATTCTGTAAAATTGTTAAAACCTGATTATTAATATCATTTTGGTTTTTGATAATATACACGTTAAAGTAAATGTAAAAGAAGCTATGTGTTATATTATCACGTTTCAACACTACAGTTTTGTTATTAAACGTAAACCTCAAGCTTCAATCTACGCCAAACATTTTAAGAGATATTTAAATAAATGTGATTTTGTTTTAATTTCAACATTTTGTATTTCGAACAAGAAGTTTTTTCTTCTTTGATATCTGCAAGTAAATTGTAGGGTATGTAATTCAGGACGCTCTGTTGCTACATAGTCCAGAAAAGTTAGACATAAAAAGACGAAATTAGCGAACTTTTTTATTCTGAGATTTTTTATAGAAAAGTTTTTCGCGTTTTTTGACCAAAAAATGCCAATATCTCAATGAATATGAATTTTTTTGAAAAAAGTTTCATATAAAAGTTGTTCAAAATTAAATTTCCTACTAAATTGCTCCAATGAAAATTTCGATTTTCCCAACAGTTTTCCCGTATATTTTTTAAATGAAGTACAGATTATGTCGAAATTACTGTTTTGAAGCCAAAATAATGGTCAATTCATTTGTAAATAACAAAACTGAATTAGAGAAAAGAAAATCATGGAAAATTTTTGGAAAATCTTATATAGTTTTCCCAGGTTTTAATATTTATGAGCATCAAACGTATTATTTTGTAGATTTTCGAGGGTGTTCATTACGAATTAATTATGCACTTTTTAATATTTTCCAGAAAAATGAGTTTTGTTTGAAATTTTTAATGTAATGGAATTGAAAATTTAAATTTTATGATAGTAGGAAAGAAATTTTCTGAAGCTGCAAAGGTATAAAAAAAAAGCATATCAATATATATTTTTTAATTATTCATAATTAAAAAACAACTATTTTATTTTTTATTTGTAACTATTTTTTTTGGACTTCCATATTTAGTTTTCTTATGAAAACCTGCTTCATTGCTGTCTCAAAAAAATTTCAAAAACAAGTTTTTTTTTGAAAATATTAAAAAGCGCATAATTATTCGTTATGTGCATCCTCGAAAACCTATAAAATGATACGTTTGATGCTCATAAATATTTAAACCTCAGAAAAGTATTAAAGTAGATTTTCCAATAATTTTCCGCAATTTTCTTTTCTCTATTTCACTTGGTTATTTAAAAATGATTTGATCATTATTTTGGCTGCAAACATTAACTTTCACATGACCTGTACTTCATTTATAAAATACACTTGAAAACTATTTGGAAAATCGAAATATTTCATAGGAGCAATTTTGTAGAAAATTACTTTTGAACAAATTTAATTTAAAACTTTTTTTCGAAAAAATGTATCTTATTGGTTTTTAGGTAATATTGCTATTGTTGCTTGATATACACACTGGCGAGGTTAAGGTGAGATAGAAATTATAATTGTTAGTAAAGAATAAACATAACCTTTATTAAATTACTGTTGTATTATACTTTATCTTTTCGGTTAGTTGACCAGCGTCTCAAAAAAATTAAGAAAACTACTACAAATCGTATACCTAACAGTGAATATTCAGAATATGGTTGAAATTATATTTCTTAGTCACTCTTCAGCGTGTTATAAAACTTTACACACAATTACATGAATCGTAGACCGACAGTAAAACTCACTGAAAACAATGCATACCTGGCTTGCGTGGGACACGGCATCGTTACTGTTTAACGGTTTGGCAACGGTGATCCTGACGATGCCCTTCGGGGCCCCCTTCAAGACTTGAACGGCCATGTCCAATGTTGCGTGTTCCACGTTAATATCGTTGACTCCTAGAAGTCTGTCGCCCGGAATCAGCCTTCCGTCTGTTTGTGTCACACCACCAGGTACTAATGAACGAATTACTATCACAGTTTCTTGAGGATTTAATGGGTCCTGCAACGAATAGAAAGGGGGTTAATTTTATTATTATGGAATCCTAGGATCCGCCATAACGCAAATTCATTACGGTACTAGATATTTCCTAGAACTTTTTTATTAACCGAAGGCTATTCATTATAGTTATACAAGGATTCATCTTAGAAAGTGGGTGATTTGTAAATTATAGGTCATAGGACAAGTGCACGTCCCTACGATCTATGGCGAGACAACTCATGATTTTTGCACCATGGCAATACGTCCACACTCTCAGCTTTGTCAATTCTTCAGTTTTATGCTAAACATCAGATTACCGTCCTCCCTCACCTTCCTTACCCGCCAAAATCAGTGTTGAAAGGACGCTGTGTTCAGATTATTGATGACATCAATGCAAATTCGTCAAAGACTAAAGGCCGTTATCAAGAGAAGCGATCTAGGACTGTTTCTCGAAATGGAAACACCGCGGGGAAAAGTGTAGGAATAGGGAAGGGGACTCATATTCCTTTTTGACTCAATAACGTGTTATTGAAAATTGTGACAATATCAAATAAATTTCATGAAAAAGCATTAACAAATTAAAATTTATCAATTTCGTTTCTTCTTTGCTATCAAATACATTAAATTTTCGATGACAATTGCATCAGATTTGTATCAAAAATTTATTTTTTACAACGGAATTTATTTCTTTCAATATATAGGGTGGTCGCGACGTAATGGGCCAAAATTCATGGGTAGATTCCCCAAGTAAAAATATTGCGATTTAGCCGAACTTACCTTAGTCCAAAAGTTGATAGTTAAAGATATACAGGGTGTTAAATGTAAAATATTATTTCAGTTTTTTTAAATTTATTCCTTAACAAATGCAAATATCCTCACAAAATTTTGGGGATTGGAGTTCGTTGAGTAGAGGAATTGAAATCTGTTCACATTTTGGTTAAAGTTCATAGAGGGCGCTAGCTGCAGTAGATTGAATGTGTTAAAAACGACATAACTTTTTTGTGCTTTGAGGTATCTCATGTTTGGTTACAAATTATTATTTTCCAACTATTTTTACACAAAAAAGGTAGACTTTATGAAAGTAGCNGTGCCTCAAGGTTCTATAGTTGGCCGCCTGTTATTCAGTCTTTTATAAATAATAATTGATATGTATTTAATGGTAAATTCTTATTTATATGCAAATGATTTCTATTTATTTAAATCCAGACAAATGTAATGTTTTTACTACTAAACGAAATAAGATAACCTCTGATTGCGCATTTATTAATAAAAAATATTTGCGACTTGTTGTATTTGAAAAGAAACTTAAACTTTAATTACCCAATCATATTTCAAATATAACTGAAGATGCATATAATGGTTTAGGGAGTTTTAAAAATTAAATTATTTAAAGGCGTCTGTACTCGTTCCAAGATAGAACAATATGGTCAACAAATTATTCACTACATATTGATAATCTTGAAAAGGTTAGCGTCATTGTTTAAAATGTCCCGCGTTTCAAATTGACGGTGAATACCCTCCTATAGGTTTTCCTCAACCTTAATCTACTAGCTTGTTTTTAACTTGTTTTACTTGTTTGATAATATAATTTTTATTTAAATTGCCCTAGGACTAACTAACTACTAACGTGTTTAATTTACACATCTCTAGAGTTGCATGACGTCAATGTAGATTATAGAGTTGTTCTTTCCCACAATATCAACAGTTAAGAATTTTGTCATTTGGTTAGATATCGTTTGCATACTTAATTTCTGGCATCATCAAAACATTGTTTGACATCATTTGACAAGATTTTTTAGAAAAAAAAATTTGAATTAGCTTGGTACATTTAAAATAGAATAAACAATGTGGCCAATATATTGACCAATAAAATGACTCCACAATTTTAACATAATAATGATAACTTATCATATTGAGAATTCTTTCTAAATATTTACAAAATAATTAACTTTGGACACTGCTATAAGTTGAAATGTTACATTAATGACAATGTAATAAAATATATTATTATAAAAATGAATTTTTGATCTACAATTAAGAACTGGTTTGTAAAAGTGAAGAAAATTTTTTTAAGCCATTCGGATCCTATAGAAGCGACGGAATACCGCTCACCTCATTGATTGTGTGCATTCTTTTGATTAGACAGTATATTCAAATAATTTCGTTTCTTGTTTACATTCAAACTAGTCTTGATAATTTTTAGTCTGCAGGAACTTTAGTAAAACATGATCTATTTGCCTGTCGCAGTTTTGAACTCGAGATTTCAGATCGCATTAGCTGTGTGTTTGCTCCTCCCACCATTGATACCTCATTGATTTCACGCGGTCTTGAATATCTTTGAGTGACATTTTAAATGGGACGCCCGTGATTGCAAATTTTGGAATGACAAACCTATTAGTTCAAAAAACAGCCCTTATACCTATTATAGTTTTGCTGTAAATAAGGGTTAATTTTAACGGGCTATAACTCCGAAAATAATGACCGGATCATCAGGTTTTTTTTTTAAGAATACTCGTCTTTGCGGGTACTTTCAAACCATATTTTAAAATAAAAAAAATTGAAAAAACATTAATTATTGCAATTGTTTATAAGCGTGAAAATTGCGAAAATGTTTAAACAATCACCACGGCTCACCTAATCGTCCGATTTGAATTTTTCAAAAAGAATTTTAAAGCTTCAGAGCTCTTCTTTTTGTGGTGAAATTTTCAAATATTCAAAGGCTTTACATTTTTAGAAATTTGATTTTGAAAATTTTTTAATTAAAAACAAAAATTTAAACAATTATTATGTAAAAACTATCAAACCGAATTGGATGAAATTTGGTGTGATGATTTTATACACTAAGAAGTTTAATTGGGAAAAGTATGAAGATCCAAGGTATTATTCAAGTGTCTAAAAAAATTGAAATAAACTAGCATTTTTTGCAATTTTTTAAATGATTTTTCCGATTTTTGCAACAACAATAATTATTTTTTCGAATTGCAACTAACTCTATCTTGTTCAAAATTTAATTACAAAACTTTTTTCCTCTTCCATTTTTGTCTAAAACGAATAGTTGCTAAGTTGTTGACGAGAAATCCAAGAAAAAATTATTTTTTTTGTTATTTTTTTTATACTTTTAAGCAATAACAATTAATCCCAATTTTTTTTCATTTGCATTGAAAAATTATCATTTCTGATGTTATTTAGAAGCCGTTAAAGCAAAAATCTCCGATCATATGGGTTTTACCCAACCCGAAACAGATACCGCCTGGACTAATTATAGAGGCATTCATTTCTTTATTACGTAATTTTTCGAAAGTTCTGGAAACTATACGTATAACAAAATTTATTATGCTTGTTGCACAACTTATTTCGTCACGTGAACATGGCTTTATGAAAAAAAATCAACAATATCTAACTTAGCTGTTTTTTCGTTGTATATTTCGAAGGTATTGGATAAAAGAGGACAAGTAGACGTCATTTATACAGACTTCCAAAAATCATTTGATCAGATTGACCATAATATCCTTCTTTTGAAATTCGAAAGTTTTGGCTTTCCTCATACGCCAGGTGTTCCACAAGGTTCAAATTTAGGTCCAATATTATTTTTATTTTTCATTAATGATCTTACGGAAGTCATTACTTGTGAGCATTTGTTATTTGCCGACGATTTTAAGTTTTACTTGGAGATTCTTTTCATTTGCAAGAATGCATCAATCGAATGTCTACAAGATGCAAGAAAAATCGTCTAAAACTTAATATTTCCAAATGTAAGATAATGACTTACACCTGCAAAATTAATTTTACTAACTATAATTACTTTATTGACAATAATGTTGTCAACAGAGTCGATGTATTCAAGGATTTGGGTATATATTTTGACTGCAAGCTTATTTAATGATCATATTAATCACATTGTCTCTAGTGCTTTTAAATGGTATGGTTTTACATATCGCGATTGTAGGGACTCTTCCGATACACGCACTTTCAAACCCCTATTTTGTGCTCTTGTTAGATCCAAAATCGAGTATGGTTCGATGATTATGGTATCCGATTTACCAAATCCATTGTCAAAGTTTAGAATCGGTTCAAAGACAATTTTTAAAATTTTATTCTTTTCTGCAAGATGAGTCCTAGAATAACCTTTAGGACTCATCAACATAAATTCTATAGTTCTTTTAGTTTGTCACTTTAAGGTTTGAAACTTTAAATATTTATAATATTGCCAGAATATCGCGATATTTAAGGTCATGACAAAATAGACATTTTTTTGAAATTATGTCCAAAGTACATAAGGTCGAATATCGATTTAATAAAAATACTGAGAAATTCCTCATGACAATGTGTGGGTTGCCTATTATTTGGCGTATATGACGTCCCTACTAAAAAGGTCTATTAGCTTGCTGGTATTTAATTGAAACAGGCACTTCAGCTTGTTTTTATTTATTAGCCTCTTTTATATTTTTATTTATGAGCAGTTTTATAATGTCTTTTTTTGTTTGTAATCAGCTGTAACAGACAATTTCATTTTGTTTGTTTCATCTTAATGTTTCATTTTGTTTAGATATATTTCGTATTTTTTTAGTATTTTGTATAGTGAGTATTTGTTAAACATCACATAGTTATTATAGTTTTCTGTTTTTTTATTCCTGTAATATAATAAATAAATAAATATGTAAAGTGAATATCATTCGGCACACAAAAATGTAAAAGAGAAAAAACTTGAAATTAAGTATTACCTTTAAGATAAAATAAGGGCTGAAGTTGTTACTTTAACTGCAAGAAATATGAGCATATTTGCTTAAGAGTGTGTGTACTTTTCTCAGTTCTATAATTGCAATGACTTCGTTGCTATGTCAAAAAGTGACATCTATAAATCGTTTAGCATATCTAAGCGTTTTAGAGTTGCTTGGAAAAAAAACTGAAAGTTACCAACTTAAACGTTGCTGTTTTACAACATCTACCCCACACCCACCCAAAAAAACATAAACAAATACTTTGACAAAATGAACATTTCTTCAAGCAGTGAAGGAAACATAAAGTTATGTTTCGTATAAATCAATTCGAAGGACTTTAAAGCAAGAGTAAAAGCTCTTGTTAGCAACGACTATAATTAAATGAATAACATATCATTAACATTGAACCTAAAATGTACTTATAAATAGTAAAATGGGACTTCCCTATATAATCTATTATGAATAACAATCTCTTAAATAACCGATATTTTAGAGATTACTTTAAAGATGTTCTTATTCAACCTTTGGACGGCAGATTTAATATATTCAATGATAAAACATAATTAATACGTTCTTTTAATAAACTAAAATCCTAGTTCCTTTTCCCACAAGGTGGCCAGTGTTTGTTGAATATATTGCGAAAATCAACTATTCAGCGGGATATCTACCCCCATCAGTATTGAATTACTCCACAATACCTCGTACATTCGTTGGTTGGAACACACTATACATACTTATTGGTCCTAACTAAAATGTCATAGGTGAGACAATTGACGAATCATCCAGCTGCTTTAGATGTCTTTACTCAGACATGGAGATAAATGAATACCAAGCGCAGATGATATTTCCATCTGTATACGACCAGTGCTATTCATTACTCAGACCATTTTATATGGCCGTATTGGCAGCAATAGAAGGCTTGACCACATGGATCTTAACATTTATATGATTTTTATGATAATTTGCTAAATATTTTTGAAAACATATTTGTCGAGTCATTCATCATCATGGGCGTAGTTAGAGGGAAGCAGGGGTGTGCAAGGCCACCCCAGCAGTCCGGTGCCCACCCCAGAAAGAAAAAGATCTAATATCATCTGTCTCATATCGGTAAGTCGCTGACTGCGCCACCTCTTTTTTAGAATAAAACGAAAGAGAGTTTTGAAATCGGGGAGTCGTCGATTGCCTGTTTTCTTTTTTTTTTTTGAGGCTTCCATAGAGCTTGCAGCAGGAGCCCACCCCAAGAAAAAATCCTAGCTACGCCCATGTTCATCATTCATCTATCATCCTTTTTTAATTTTGAATACGAATTTATAAGAACCCCTTTTTCATCTCAAGTAGTACATTATACCAAAATGATATACCGCCAATTTGTGGTGTTCTACTGAAAAGAAATGACAGTACCCATTTTAACTTATCCTGTTTTCATGGAAAATGCTGCTATTCTTGCGAAAATTTAGAGACGTAGAAGTATTGTTAAAAAAAGATGATATATCTGAATCTTTTTCCCTGAATTACTTCATTAATCATCGCCACATTCAAATTGGGCGAAATTGTTGGGCGATACCCCGCACCAAATTCGACTTCGTTTATGGAAGACGTAAACAAAAACAGAATTGTATACAGGGTGCCCCTAAATATCATGTACATAAGGAAGGGAGTAATTCTTTGGCTTATTTCATGACATAAACATAGGACCGCAAACGCTTCGTTACCGATCTACAGGGTGTTGAAATTTTAAGATTTATTATGTTTTTCCTCTATAGCTCCTACAGTTTTTTAGATATTTGGCTCAAATTTGGAATATAGGTTACGCTGTAGGGCTTACATCATTGGGCATACCAAATGGTCATGATATTCTACAGAGTGATATTTTTTCGGGGGTCATGACCCCTTTTCTACCCCTGAACTTTTGTGCGTTGCACCGCTGATAGATTCTAAAATGAAAATTGAATTTTATCCTTTGGTGAGAAACTTTTTGGTCCCTTATGATTTTTTCGTATCTGCGATCATTATCGAGAAAAAAATAAAAAACGATTTTGTGTAATTTGTTAGATGACACACAAACACAAAAGACCTAGACACCAACTTTTTGACCCTGGGTGACCACCCCAACAACATCCCCCCCTGCCCGCTAACCTTTTCTGTTTCAGAGACCGCCAGGATCAAGAAACGAAGACAACGACACACACACATACACCCCCCTCCATACCCTCCTTACCACTCCCTTCCCGCGCTAGCCTAAGGGCCACCTTAAACATGACACCACTCCCGGGGTTTACACAGACGAGCCGGCGAAGCAAGAAGAGCGCCAGAAGAAAGGGCCCTAGCCGGCGGGGCCCAGCCAGGACAAAAAGAGGTCCCACAAAGCGCCTTCACCGGGGCCCACCTACGAAGGCTGTCCAGGCCTACACGAGATGAGGCAGGATAAAGAGGGATAATCCTCCTCGATCCCAAATCATTGAGGCCAATTTCTAGCCATGGAATAATGGCGCGTTAGATGAAATTGAAATTCTTATAATGGTCCAGTAGGCTCTGGCTTTATTTAGATAATCTCTTGTTTCTATTAATTTTGACAGCTTATTCGCCACTACCAGTTAAAAGCTGCGCATATTTCACAGAACTATTCGTTCAGTTAAAGTTGAAGAAGTTGTTTTGGATTCTGTCGCTGAAGATCTTACAGTTAGTGTTAAGAATATAGCGCAACAGTTTCAAGTTCCAAAATGCACCGTAAATAATATTCTTAAAAAACAACTTCTCCATCCATACCAAATGCAAAAAGTTCAAGGTTTAATCATTGATGACCATCATGTAAGAATACAATTTTGCACATGGCTCTTGGAAAAATTAACCAATCAAATTATTGAGAAATTTGAAAATAAAATACAAACATTGGACGCCCTGTATCTTTGAAACCGGCAACATTTGCATAAGGCATATTTGGCTCAATCGACTTATTTTGGCCATCAGTATTCTTCAAGCTTCAAGATTTCCCAACCTTTCGCAGACACCCTGTATAACTGTTGTAACTGAGTAATTTTCCAGATACATGCCAATACTTTTCAACTTATCAATGTTTTGAATTCTATAAAATAACAACAATCTATCTACAAACAACTTTAAGTGGCCATCAAAATATGATGACTGTCCAAAATAAGTTTCCAGAAATATATCTTTAACCAGGTAGATACCCTTGGTGGTTAATAATGAGTATTAATCATGATAAAACTTCCAAGAATTATAAAGACGATGAAGTGTAAGATAAAGATATTTGTCAGTATGAAGTACGGGGCTTACACACAGTTAATTTTACTGTTGATATTGATGTGAATAAAACAAAACGTCTGTGGATATATTTTGAACCAGCGGGCTTATTTAAAGTGGATCACTCAGAGTGCCGTGTTATTCAAATTCATTATTGACTGTTTAATTCTTGACGAATTTTAGCAATATCATTTTATGTTTAACAAATGCATAAAGTAGTTAGAGTTTCACGTTTATTTTAATTTGTATTGTCATAAATATCAAAGGACTGATTAAGTTTTACTCTTTTGTCTTTTGTATGTATCTATAAATATACGACGTACAGGAAAGGAAAGGTGTATGATAAATATAGGTATATTTTTTTGTTTAAGGCATCCCAATTTTCCTTTCTTTTTGTATCTTCTTTTTCTGGCTTCTATTAAATTTTACCGATTTTTATCTAATCATACATTTGTAAAGAATATATTTTACTTTTAAGAATTCAAGAAACTCTAACAAAATGGTCAATGATTAGATAAGATATGCATTTGTTGATAAAATATTAAGGTCTTTTGACCCATTAAATTAATTTTTGCACTTAATTATTTGAAACACAAAGTGCTACCGATAAAATATATGTTATCCGTCAATATTCTAATTTACATCTGATAGTCAAGTATACATATTTAAATTATAAAAAACATTTTTATGCTTTATTTTATATGGAAAAAAATGTTATAGAAAGAGGTAGGATTTATTTTCGGTCTAGAATTATCCCCTGAATTTTTTGCTCATCATTTCCGGACACCCTGTATAAGTAAAACAGTGGGAACTAAATTAAAAATATTTGATGATATCGAGACACAGTTAAAGCTATATCAAAATATTGATGAAGGTGTTTATTTTGTGAACCTCTATATCTTAACATAGTTTGCTTGTACAACTTATCAGTTAATAATTTTGGTCATTAAATATTGTTTATGTGCAGATGAAATAAAAAATAAAATGAAGATAAAGAATGTTTTTCATCGCACTTAATTTCAACAACTCTTCACCTCTAAGATTTCGTTTAATGATTAGATTCTATACATGTCGCTCAACTGACGTTTTTCGTATACGATACCACTTTTTGATATATTTAAACTTTTTTGTATGTACGTATACTTGTATGTACCTACCATCTACCGCTATCTGAACTCAACTGATATTGATCCAAAGCTGTGGTTTCCGTCTGTACTAAGTAAAAGGGGCACAGAATTCTACAAAAACGGTTTTGGCTTCCAGTAATATGTTACAACAAGAAACGAAATTAACGTTACGTATTTACAGCAATTGTTCAAAATGCGAACCATCCACACCGATACATTTCTGACAACTTCTATTAATGATTAATGGAATTACCTAACTAATATCATGTGGTGGTTTTCTTTTAATTCATTACACCCGTCTTCTATTCGCTGCAGTAGTTGTGGTGGAGTAGAGTAAACTTTACTTTTCAGATAGGTAATCCCAAACATAGAAGTCCAGGGTGTTTAGATCTGGCGATTTGGGTGGCCAAGACATTGAATTCTCTGCACCATTATGGTCGACATTGGCATTTGGTCTTCAACCGACCCATCGCCCCATATAATTTTTAAGCCATTCTTCTATTATTCTCCTAAAATGCGCAGGAGCACCATCCATTTGTATCCAGCTATTTTATGGTATATTTAATGGAACATCCTCTAATAATTCAAATAGATGGTTTTCTAGAAAGTTTAGAAATGACTGGGAATTTAGATGGGGTGACAAGAAGAAAGGTCCGATTTATTCCGAGCCACACTTTCACAGAAAATTCGTGTTGACAAGATCTTGTCCGAATTTCATGAGGATTTTCTTGTGACCAAATATTGTGAAAATTTACTACCCTTCGCCTTGTGAATGTAGCCTCATCGGTCCAAAGTATTTCTAGTAAAAATTCTGGATTATGTTGTGACTTTAAAACAACCACTAACAAAAATTCAGGTGTGTCTACATCTCCCGGAAGTAAATTTTGCACAGGTTGTAAATAGTACGGATTTCTACCATCCTTATGTAGAACTTTTCAAATTTTCGATTTACTCACCCCAATGTTCTTAAAATTTCATTTCTGTGTCTTTCATTGAGCCGTCGTGATTTTCCAAATATCGTTTTAATCCAAAAGATGAAAGCGACGAGTGTAAAGAATTTTGTTGATGTGCTTACAAATTGCACTTACTTTTAAGCATAAACATAAATATTCTTGTAATATTATGGTTAGAAGTATCCGCCACAAGGAGATTGTATTCGTATGAATAACTTGAGAACGGTGAACTTTAGGGAAAAAATTCACGTTACCTTTTTTACGTATTTTGTACATTAGAATATAAATCCGTTACAATAGATTGTAAAAAATACAGTGGCGTAGGTTTTTTTTATAAAAAAAGGGTGACCCTGTCCAGTTGTACACCACTGGTAGATCCTTTAGAGCTCATATTTTAGAGAATGCAAGGCCTACTGTCATCCATTATCTGTACCAAATTTTGTTCAGATCGGTTAATAGATTCCGGAGATATAAACAAAAAATTAATTTTTTTTAACAACTTCAACACCCTGTATCTCTAAAACGAGGCCGTTCCAGACCTATGTTTATAAGGCACCTATTATTTTAAAGAGATCTATCTGCCCTCGAAGTTTCCTGCATAAAATTCGGACCACCCTGTATATAGTGAGAGTTACCTATTCCTACTTCAAATAAAGAAAGTATAACTGTTGCCAAAGTTATTTTTTTTTGTGCTGGTTTACCGGTCTCCGAAACAAATGGGTGCCAAATACCGAAATCAAGTTTTTCAAAACCTTTTGGAGCTTAGCAAATGAGACAAATACAAAATTCAACTCTTTGTATAAGGATACATCCCCAGTTACAAATGCAGATTGTCCTTATTGTATTGGACAATAAACATCTAACTGTACACAAAAATCGTCTGCAAAAATGTGTTCCTACTTAATTTTTAAAACTGTATTTTAGTTATATTTCTATTTATTTATAAGCATTGTTGTAACTTTTGTCGAGAAAAACTAAAATCGATGATTACACAAATAGCTGTTTCTGTTGTTGATGATAATACAGGGTGTCCCGCATAAGAACCGACACAGGGCAAGTGCATTAGAGGCGTCCAAAATAAAAATAAATAAAGTTTGGTCAAATTATAATATTTTGGACACCCCTACATGCACTTGCCCTGTGTCGGTTCTTATGCGGGACACCCTGTATATCGTTTACTGTTGAATTCTACGCTTCCGAACTATAGCAGCTATATGTATGTACAACTCAAATTCGACGATCTGTAATGTAGCATTTATTTTGCTTATAGGGTACTATGGAATTGGATATATTTATCGATAAGAAAATAACGAGCGTTCAAATAAAAACGTGGTCGAAGTTGGCTCTGACACATTGGACGTAGGGAGTAGCTTATAGCGACCAACTTAACCTCATTTCTCAACGAGCTGTATAGCAGCTGTCAGTTTCAATAACGTTAATGACTATATAACTTTATTTTAAAGAATAATCGTGATAACAATAACAAACAATTAAAGGAGCTGCGGAAAGTGTCCCCCTCCTTGTTATAACAATAAATTAAAGCAGCTGCTGAAAGTGTCCCCCTCCTTGTTCCAAGCACTTTTCACACCTGTTCCTCAAAGAATTAAAGACATTTTCTAAGATGCTCGGGGTATTGTTAATTTCACGAATCTTGTCTATAAGTCGAGCCTGCAGATGGTTTAAATCAGGAATAGGCAGTTCAAAAATAGTGTTTTTAAGGTAAGGCCACAAAAAGAAATCACACGGCGTAATATCACATGACCTCGGTGGAAATTCATGTTCAGCATTGAGACTTATTAGTCGATTTTGGAAAACTTCCCTCAACATATTCATCGTCTCGCCTGCCGTATGTGCCCTTGCGCCATCTTGTTGAAAGTAAAAGTTTGTAATTTCGTTTTCTTCCAGCTGGTTAACAAAAGGAGCGATAATTTCTTCTCTATACCTTTGCGCAGTAAGAGTACCATTAAAAAAAATAGGTCCATAAATCCTCCTTCGATTGAGAGCACACCAAACTCCAATTTTTTGAGCGTGTAGAGGGCCCTCGACAAAAAAGTTATCTGGTTTTTCAGAAGACCACATTCTCATATTCTGTGAGTTTACGTAACCACTTAAATGAAACCAGGCTTCATCAGAAAAAAAGGTGATATTATGAAGTTCACCGTAGTTGTTTAAAAACCATTCACAAAATACAGCCCGTCGCGGAAAATCAACTTCATGAAGTTCTTGCTGACAAGTTAAACGATAGGAGAACAAACGCAAATCTTTTTTTAACACTGTGTGGCAGGTACCGACTGATACTCCCACCATTTGTGATAAAACACGTACAGAAGTTCTTGGCGCATTTTCCATTATTTGTTGGACATTTTCTTTTAATTCTTCAGTCCGCTTTTTAGGTCGGCCGCTTCCTTCTTTTCTTGTTACACTGCCCGTTTCACGAAAAACATTAACACAACGCTGAACTGCACTTTGAAAAATTTTGTACTCAACAACGCCGGGAAATTGATTTTGAAATTCTATGAAACATTCCTCAATAGAATACTTCCATATTCCATCAATCTTGCGTCCATTTCTAAAGTAGGACTCTATAATAAACACTTTTTGTTCTTGAGAAAACACCATTTTAAACGCTTTTTAAAACGAAAATATTCAAATTGGTAGCGGCGATATAACGCTTTGACAGATGACGTTTAATACGTAATTCTAAGAATAAATCCAAAATGTATGGAATATAATTAATTCAGAAAGACCACGTCAAAGTTTCTGTGAGAAAACAACTATAACTACAAATGAATTTAATGAATTTTTCACTTCTATTTCTGAAGTTCTAGCTAATACTTTAAATGACCAAAGTACGGATCCTATTTTATTTCTGAATAACATTCCAAAGCCTGCCTCTGGCCTCATCTTTTTTCTTTTCAGCTATTCTTAAATCTGACGTTAAACAAGCCATTCTACATCTGAAAAACAAAATTTGCCTTGATTATTATAGTTTATGTGGTTGCACAATAAAAACATCATTAGATTTTCTTGTAACCCTATTGACACTGCTATTTAATTAGGGTATTGAAGGGTATATGGCCTGATTCTTTAAAAATAATAAAGGCTCTTTCTGTGTACAAAAAGGAGGATAATTTTCGTCCCATAGCTATAGTTCCGATTTTTTCAAAAATATTGGAAATTTTTATAAAAGAAAAACAACTTACTTATTTGGAAGTTAAATCTATATTGTCACCTTTACAATTTGCTTTCAGAAAAGGTTTTTCTACCATCAAAGCTCTTCTGGCAGTTATTGATGAAATGGTTGATGATTTTAATAATATGCTGTTACTTATGCTTCTTTTTGTGATATTTCGAAAGTCCTTGACTGCGTTAATGCCGATATTTTACTTGCAATATTACGGTATTCTTAATAATGAATTACTACTTTTTCAATCTTATTTAACTGAATATAAGTAGCTCAGAATCTATTACTTCCTATATGTAATGGTCTACTTCAAGGATCAGTACTAGGTCCTCTACTTTTTCTGATATACATCAACGACTTACCCGTCAATATTCCTAATAGTACATGTATCCTATTTGCGGATGACATAACACTGTCTAGTGCTAGTAGAGATATGAGTTCGGATAGTTTAATTGAGGTGGAAAATTGGTTCTCAGCGAATAAATTTAAGCTAAATGTTACCAAAACTCAACACCTAACATTTACTTCTAGTAAAATCCAATCCAAATCGGATATAAAGTATTTGGGTGTTACCTTAGATTTTAGTCTAAACTGGACAGCACATATTGATAGCCTATGTTCGAAACTATCAACACAAATATTCCTGTTAAGATAACCATATCCCTGGCCGAGAAATAGTGAAATTTCTGGCATTTTTAAGTACTGAAATCTTGAAAAGTAAAACGTGTAGAACAAAAGTAAGCACAAAAATAAAATCCTTAATGTTCTGTTTATTCATTGTTACCATTTAAATTTATTTAAATAAAATAATAACTAAAAAAAAGCGTTTGTCAAACATGCGTTTGCTGTTAACCTAACCCCAAATACTATTAAAATATACTATTTAAAGAATATGGCGCCCTTAAGGCAACTGCGATCTTCACTTGATAATAGTGTAATGAGAATGGTGTACTTCTCATTAGTTCATAGTCATTTGACGTATGGCATTGCACTTTGGGTAATTCTAGTAGTGCCCAAAAAGCTTTCATTCTGCAGAAGACTGCGGTTCGTCTTATTGCTGGTGTATCTAAAACTACTTCTAGTGGCGATTTATTTAAAAATATTAAGATTTTACCACTTCTGTGCCTTTTTAAATATGAATCTTTACTTCTTATTAGTACACCAAAACTATACCAGGCATGCTGAGAATATTGTTATTCCATTTTCCCGTACCAACAATACAAAAAATAATAAACTACAAATTAGAGTCTATAACTTTGTTAATCATTTTAAATAGAATAAAATCAAACAGATGTCTTGTAAAATCTTTCAAAAGTTTGTAAAAAATATCCTATTGTCTCATTGTTTTTTATCTATTGACGAGATTCTACCTCTAAATGGTTTTTAAAACCAGGTTCTTTATTAATGAACAAATTTATCTCTTAATTCTCTTAACGAAATCATCCTGTATAGATTAATATGTTTGGACATTGCATGGACCCATGTGTTGTTATATGTTCTTGATGAGTGTGTTTAATTCGAATTTTGTATCATAAATATATCTATGGAACCAGTAGACCCCCCCACAATTCTACTCCATATTGCAGTACGCATCCGCGTAGTTGAAATGTTATGTTGTTAGTTTTACAGCAATTTAAAACCAACTTGTTAGCGAGGTACCAATCAGAAATGCTTTCTAATATATTATGAGTTTTTTGAATTAAATTATTTCTGTTAGTATCCCGTATCAACAAGCTGGTGTCGTCAGCAAATAACGAAAATGTTACGTCTGGGAAATTAGGAACAATATCATTAACGTACAATAAAAACAAAAGTGATCCTAAAATAGATTCTTGCGGCACGCCGCTTTGAACTCTCGCAAACTCCGAGCGAATTTTTTTTGATATACAACCGTCGATCTGAATTATTTCAGTGCACATTTGTCTTGCAACTAAATATGTTTTAAACCAATTTCTTTCTATGTCAACTATACCATAGTAATTAAGTTTATCTAATAATATCTGATGATCAATGCAATCAAAGGCTTTCGACAGGTCACAAAATATGCCTAACGGAATTTCTCTATTTTCCAAGCAAGCGTTAATATTTTCTATTAATTTAAAAGCGGCGTCTGTGGTATTACAATTTTCTCTAAAACCGAACTGTGAACTATCTAAAATATTACCCTCACTTAAATATGATAATAATTGCTGTTTAACTATATATTCGAGGATTTTTGAAAAAGATGGCAATAAAGATATACCTCTGTAGTTGGTAGGGAGCGTTTTATCTCCTTTTTTGTGAAGCGGTTTTGTTATTGATTTTTTAAAACACTCGGGGAATTCACCATTTATTAAGGACAAATTTATTAAGTATTTTAAAGGTTTAAAGGTTAATATATGTATAAGTTGTAATATTATAAAATTTTTGCATATATGTACACTTTTGTTAACTTGATATATCTAATCATTTAAAAATACATTAGAATGGTGTTTCTAAATATATTTGCATTTACATCATATGTATGACATAAACAACCGATATTATATTTTTCACACTTTTATGGAGTTCATAAATTTATTTCAACAACATAACACAAGTCATCTTACTACAATACATTTTTGAAAACTATTTTCCAATGTCTGTTGTTAAAATATTATTTTTTTATGAGGAATCGGTGAATTTTATTAAAAACCGAAGTAGGTACTAAATTTGAATTTAACAGAAAAATATAATAATAAGATTCTATTGTATTTAGAATTAGTGTCAAGTAGTACGTTTTCTTTCGAGCCACCAAAATTATTGGATCACCTACTTATTTAAATTTGTTGTATGTTTATCTTATTTTAATAAGATACCTACATATCAGTGAACCTGAAGCCCACTCGATAGTATCTGTTTGCTTAGTACGTTAACATCCACTACAGATTTTATCGACATTTATTTTTAAATTACAAATCGGTTGATTTATATGCAGTAAACATTACAAAAGGTTAACTGAATTTGAAGTACTAGTACAACAGTACGGAAAGTTCAATCAAATATATGTATAAATTAAATTTAAATAATATAGATCCACTTTAAATTTACTAAAAATTGTTGTTTTTCTCTGGAAGAAATCTTAGATCAAAATTTGATAGTACCTAATACAACTTTTTTTAAGAAACAAGCTTCACCACAACCCTGATATAATTTTTCTCTTCCCTTCTTTTATCAAAATTCAATAGCAATTAAATTATTTTCTATAACAAGGCTTTCTAGGTACTTACTTAAAAGATTTTATATCTGCAAAGGAGAGTGTTTTTAAGTGTGATTCCAATAACACTATGTTGGATATCAGTGACGACAATGAATTTTGAATGAGATTTAATCGAACCAGATACAAATAGTTGTCAAGTAAATATAGCGCTCCAAGATATTAATGCACCGATAAAATAGCTTCAATAACCTTTTATTACGTAATAAAAATAAATATCAACTTTAAACTCTAGTTATTTATTTGTTTTAGTTTGCTTTACAAAGATACTCGGTGTCAATATAACCCTTTAATTAACATTTAATAAAAAATAAATTAAATAATTTAAAATCGTGTATTTTCACCTCTATTTCGGATTACGCCCTCGCATTCGTGGTATGTCGTTTCGATCCAGTACATTCCATATTTAAAGAAGGAGATGTCCTGTGATCTTCCAATCACTTAGCTCTCCTACATGTTCAATGGGATTTAGGTCTGAACTCGTGCTGGCCAACTCGTAGCACCAGTCATAACTTGGGTTTTAGAAATGGTGCGTTATTTTCTTGGAGCAGTGTATTAAACACCTATGTTTTATTGATCAATAAGCTTTAGATACAAGGAATCTATTTTCAGGGATGATACATTTAAAAGATATAAGCATCAGTTGGTATTATATCTTATAATCGAGCACTTTAAAGTATAATGGATATTTTATTTCAATTACCTATTATTATAACATAACATAACATATTGTTATTTTTTTAGTTATTAGAAAACAAAGCTGGCATCATTAATTAATAAATTGTGTCAAAAAATCATCAAATATCTATATAATAAGAGATAAAATTCTTGTTTAGCATTAACGAGAATTCTGTATTATTATATCTATTATTTATTACTTGATAAGAAAATATGATATGTTACTGAATAGCCAAAAGTCAAATAGAAAAGTTAAGATTTCTGTTTGAATAACAAGTACCTATTTGGTTTATTTTATTTTTTGAAATATTGTTTACCATTACTTTTGAGTCCTTTCATCTTGAAAACAAGAAAAGATAGTCAATATTTGACAAACATCTCCATTTCATTTTTGGTTGTACATTATGTTATTTCAGGAATTTAAATTCGAATGGTCAAAACAAGATAAAAAGTCCGATAGGTTAAAGTATATTACAGCTTCTAGAGCTACTTGTGTCTTTGTTTTACTATAATTTCTAAACTGTGGCTGCAATGTCAACTTTTTTCCAGTTAGAAGTAATAAACAAATTAGTTCTGCATTCTACTATAACCATAAATAACAATTATAGTATTGTTAATATACTCAATTCCAAAAATAAAAAGAAAAAGAAACTACCATCTACATTAACCTTACGAAGAAATCCCGATCTAGGATGTTAGAATTTGCAAAAATTTTTAATATAAAATCTTAATTTTAATTAATTAACATGAGAAAGATATCGATTTCATTCGAAAAAGGGCCATTTTCGAATTATTACTTTTTGTAACTTATATTACCTTTACTAAGCAATTCAGTAAACCTGATATAACAACTATTCGTTTCGCGAAAAAGTAGTTGAATTTTCAAAATAATTTGTGTCTTCGAATGTCTGAGGTTTGTAATGGTTTTGACTTCCGGTATCTCTGATGTACGTTTTTACATTCGAATTAGAAACACTTTCCAAGGTTCATCATTTTATATCAAATATCTTCAGAATAATTTAAAAAATGTGATATTTTAATTTGGCATTTTCGAAAGAAAAAATGACATTTTCATATCAAATATGCCATCTTTTTTATTAAAATATACAAAAGTTTTCTCATTAGGTACTTAGTTCGTCAGACATGACATTTTTTTTTCTTTTAAATCGAAAATGAAAATATGATTTCGTTAACTATCACTAAACAAATTTAATCATAAACCTTCTTATCAATTAACTCCTTTTTCTCCTAAATCTAAGGAGTTTATACAGTTTTGTCTAATTGGGCAAGGGTGTTAAGACATTATAGGCTATTGATTATAGGATTTTAAAAGGAACTATGACATTCAAGATATTTAATTACATGAATCGTTCAAATGGTTATTTTAGATGAAAAAACCGCGGAATGCTATTAAATTAGAGGGTGGAAATTGGAGATAGGGGTGAAAATGCACCCCTTTCGGTTTTTTAATTGTAGCTCGAAAACGAAGCAAAATTTCGCTATAGATCATAGGATAAATTATTTAGAGAATTGAATTTCCCGTCGGAACGGCTTATTTAAAAAATTTAAAAGAAAAAATCAATAATAAACAATTTGAAAAAAAGCAAAAAATAGATTTTTTGATTTTTTTTTACTTTTTTGCCTCTAGTTTTCTTTTGCGTAATAATAGGTAGGTTTCATAAAAAAAAAAGTAGAGAAAATTTCCTCCAAAATAAGAGGTTGTAAAGTATTTTTGGATGAAAATAATTTTTCCTATGAACTATAGAGAAATTTTGCTTCCTGTTCGAGCTACAATTAAAAAACTGAAAGGGGTGCATTTTCACCCCTATCTCCAATTTCCACCCTCTAATTTCATAGCACTCAGCGGTTTTTTCATCTAAAATGACCCTTTGAACGATTCATGCAATAAAATTGCTGGAACATCATAGTTCCTTTCAACCCTGTTTTTTTGGATATACCTCATCAATAGCCTATTATGGCATATATGGAAAGTGTAATTATTCTGTATATTACAGTCTTAACTTCTAAACTTCTTCTAAATAACTCCATTTTTATTTTGAATTATATATAATTCAGTGTTAATGGCATGCATATACACCCTGTATATGCATGCCATATATGTCCGGAAACTAAACCGACAAATGAAGATAGCAAAGTCTAGGGATAATTTCATATTGATTTGACATGAATCCTCTTATCCAAAAATTCTTCTTAAGGGAGTTGGGGCTCTTAAAGATGGCCATTTGACATTGTTTTTTTTTAATTGTTCAGATAGCTGTTTATCTATAACTTAGGTTATGTGTTAACTCTTACACGGACAGCCTTTTGATGTAGAAATAATTTTTTAATTTAACCACAGGTGTCACATTTGGAAGGGTTAATTAATAATTTTAATTATATTTTTTATCTTTGACTTTTTGGTATTTTGAATATCAAAATCGAAAACTTCAGAGTATCCTAGATTAAAGAGGTACTCTTGTCTTGAATGGAAGGAAAATCTATTTGAAATGTTTGTTTTTTCCACGATAATTAAAAATTACAAATTTTTTGCTAATATTTATTAGTTGGCTTTGGAAAAGTAAATAACAATCTGAACAATTAAAAAAGCAATGTTAAAGAGTCCTACCACCCTTAGGAAGCATTATTGGATTTATGACAAATCGAAATTAAATCATCAATCATCAATTTGCTGGCTTCGTTCGTCGGTTTAGTTTCCGGGCACAGTGTAGTATATTTAACTGACAACCAACAGAATTACATCAGTTAATATTCGTTTGTTTTTGTTAAGGAAGAAAACAGCACTTTTAGTCCACGAAGTATAAAAAGTAAATTGTTAGTTGCAATTTGGTTGCAACTGAACTGAATAGAATTTAATGCCTATATCTACTTAATTAAAAATGATATTTTTAATGTGGTAGGTATTAGCATACCCACCTCAAGTTATTATCGATAACGTATTTCCCCATATTTTAGTTGAGGACGTGTTGTTATCTTGTTTTTTTGGATTTCATTTGTTAAGAGCACTTCAGGTGGCATGCTGTTCAAAATAAGCTGTTTACGCAATTGTTACTTAAGGAGTTTAATTTTATTTTTCTCAAATATTAAACATCTACGGGGTGTCCTAAATATTTTTAGGTATTGGTTAAACTAAAAGTAATTTATGTACTTGTACGAAACGCGAAATATAAAGATAAAAATCTAAATGCATTTTTGATATGAACGTTCTACAAATAACTCAACTAATTCAGTCACGCTTGAAATGAATAGATACATAAATATTCTTAATTTTATAAATCGATAAATTAGAGCAATGGATATAAATTTAACAACGTAATTCATAAAATTAAAAAATTAGAAAGGTAATTTTGTATAAAGTACTGTTTTCTAGGGGTATTATGCCTTTTATGATACATAAATAAAAAAATAGTTAACCACATGTAGTAAAAATTTACTATTTTCATAGAAGATTGTTGTGACATACAGGGTGATTCAGAACTTATCCAAAAAAATTTGGGAATAAATGCGGCATGAGAAATGGAGTCAATATCATACAAAAAAATTTTGTAAAATCCTTATAGTTTCCGAGAAAAAAATTTTTGAAGTTATAGTACATTCAACGACTACATAGCTGGACAACTGTAGTCTCTAGCGTCATTCGCAATGCGCGTGGAGAGCCAAGTGGGCTCAGCGACTCCGAATACTGAAATCGGATTTTGCAATCGTCGTTGCAATAGTATTTACCTGTTATCTGTTCAATAGTTTTTTTAGTAGTTAGTCTCAAAAATGGGTAGTTAGTGTCAAAAATGGTTTGCGTGTATAGCAACTCGGATTTCATGGATATCGTTTTAATTTATGGTGAAGCATTTGTGATATGGTGAAGCAAGACAACATTTGTGTTAGTTCGTAGAAACTGAGTAAGACGGACCCAAATGTGTTTACACGTTGGTGGATAAAATTTTGAACAATTGTTGTAACATCGGGTATGTCAAATAATTTTATTATTTAAAAACACAAATTAATTGTATTAATTAATAAAGGCAAAAGCAGTTGAATTTGACGATATAAAATAGGTGCGATAAAATTCTATTTACATATTTCTTTCCTTGCGAAAGTTTTTGTCCGATTTTATCACACCGCCATGCCGGTCGCATTGTGCGAGGTCAGGTTTTACAGTGGACCAGTTTCCAGTGCCGTACAGAAGTGTATTTTTAAATCATTTTCGAACTGCCCTTTTTGATTTTTTCTTTACAAAATTGTATTTGTAAGGATCCCCTGTACATCCAGAATTTTTTTCTGAATCACCCTGTATACATATAGAAATATATTTATTATACGGGTATTAAGTTAAATAACTACATATTACACTAAAAAGGGACTGCAAATGTTTTTCAGCCCTAAGATTTGTCGTGTAATTAAAAATGTCAGCCAATGACACATAAAAATGGAGAATTAATGAAATCTGTTCTCCATAATGACGCCCATGTTTCGTCTAATTGCATCCATTTTCGTTTTACCCCATAATTTTTCTGTGTATGTGAGTTTTTTTAAGAAATAATAAATTAATTAAGGGATATTCTTTGGGACACCTTGTAATTTTTTTTAGAAAAGTTTATTTTTAAAAGCTACGTTATTCAAGTACATTAGATAAGATACCTTTTCTATATAAAAATCCTGTAATGAAGACACGAATCAAACGATTAGGCTTCGTAAAAGAGGTAAGTTTAATATTTTCTTTGGTTAAGTTCTTCTGAAATAAACCATTTAATTTTTCCATTAAATTATTACTGCTTTACGTTCATTTTGTTTATTTTTACAATAAAATTGATCTACTAAATTTTTTGTTTAAATTTTGTTTAGTTGGGGACAGCGATTGCAATTTTTTTTATTTGGATGGGGTCTGGAAATATAATTAAAAGAGCATTGTTACACTTTATCGATGTTTCGTCGTTTTAATTGCGACATCTTCAGAACTGCATGTGGTGGGTTTTGTAAGTCTAGTGCACAAGGACATTTAGACATAATTTTGATAATATATTTCTTTTCTATTACATAGACGAAGATAGAATGTCTTTACGTGCAATTAGAACTTTTTGACTTATAAAACCCAGCATATAGAACTTTGAACATATAATAAAAATGAAGAAACGTCTACGAATTTTTTTTTATACTTTTTGACCTAATCTAAACCAAGAAAAGAATTTTTATATGTGGATTTAGTGATCATTTTAACTTTCTGTGTAGGTCCATCATGCGGTCGTGGCAAGTAATTCTGTTGATCGGGTGCGCTACCCAAATCCAAGCTGGTGTATACACCCAGCGGTTTTTGGACCAGTATGGCAAAATACACAACTCATCCGCTGGATACTTCTCTCCTGTAGGAGTCCCATACCACTCCATCGAAACCCTAATGGTTGAAGCACCCGATTATGGACACGAAACCACATCTGAGGCTTACAGTTACTACATCTGGCTAGAAGCCATGTACGGTGCTATCAGTGGTGACTTCTCCAGCTTCAACACTGCCTGGGATGTCATGGAAAAATACATGATCCCTACACACGAAGACCAACCTACCAACAGCTTCTACAACCCATCGAAACCCGCTACTTACGCTCCAGAGCACGACACACCCAACGAATATCCAGCCTGGATGGATACAAGTGTAGCAGTTGGTACCGACCCTATATCCCAGGAATTGCAATCTGCTTACGGTACTCCCGATATCTACGGCATGCATTGGTTGTCAGATGTAGATAATATCTACGGATTTGGTGTCACTCCAGGTAAATAAAAAAACAAACAATTTTTAAAATTATTTCCATATCCATATAACGACAAGGACGCAGTTTATATTTAAAAATTAAGTCCTGTTGTGGTAGTAAAATCAACAAGCGCTTCTAACTTACGATATAACAGATTGTCTTTTTATTTTAATAGGAGGTGGATGCGAAAAAGGACCTAGTGCTGCCGGCCCATCATACATTAACACCTTCCAGAGAGGTCCCGAAGAATCTGTCTGGAGAACGGTTCCTCAACCTTCCTGCGATTCCTTCCAATATGGTGGTACCAATGGTTTCTTGGATCTCTTCACCGGTACGCGTACATTACTAAATTGTTCTTTTATCGTCATTGTTTCTATATTAATATGTCCAAAGATGTCTGAAAAAATTATCCTTCTTTTCAGGTGACAACAACTACGCTAAACAGTGGAAGTTTACAAACGCTCCAGATGCCGACGCTCGTGCCGTTCAAGCTGCTTTCTGGGCCTCCCGTTGGGCGGCCGATGCTGGACAAACAGGAACAATTTCCGCCACTTTGGAGAAGGCAGCTAAAATGGGTGACTTCCTGAGGTACGCCTTGTTCGACAAATACTTCAAGAAGATCGGAGACTGCGTTGGTCCACAAACTTGCGCAGCCGGAACTGGCAAGGATGCCGCTCACTATTTGCTGTCCTGGTACTACGCCTGGGGAGGAGCCTTAGACACCAACGGCGGATGGGCATGGAGAATCGGAGATGGCGCCGCTCATTTCGGTTACCAGAACCCATTGGCCGCATATGCCTTGGCTAACGAAGCTAGCTTGAAACCAAAAGGATCCACCGCTGTTTCTGATTGGCAAACTTCCTTGGAAAGACAGTTGGAGTTCTACAGCTGGCTGCAAACCGAAGAAGGTGCATTCGCTGGTGGCGCTACTAACACTTGGAATGGCCGATATGATACTCCCCCATCCAATTTGACTAGCAACACTTTCCACGGTATGTACCAAATGAGTTTATTATCTCCTTTATCCATTAATAATAAAATTAAACTTTGGATTTACGATTTTAACATGCAAATGTATTAATCTTCCAAATTCCTTTTGCAAGTACTAAGTATCAAGTTGTTTGTTCATATACAATGTCCAATTATAATTGCAATGGCATATCACAAGTGATTTAAACGTGAATATTAATATCGATTAATGTCGTTTGTAGGTATGTTCTACGATTGGGAACCCGTATACCACGATCCACCATCCAACAGATGGTATGGTATGCAGTCTTGGTCTCTAGACAGATTGGCCCAATACTATTACGTATCTGGTGATGCTACCGCCAAAGGCCTGTTGGACAAATGGGTGTCCTGGGTTCTTGCCAACACCAAATTCTCCGGCAACTCCTACCAACTGCCTGCTACCCTTGAATGGTCTGGTCTACCTGGAAACGACCTTCATGTAAGCATCACCGCCTACACGAATGATGTCGGTACTGCAGCCGGCACCGCCAGGGCCTTGGCCTACTATGCCGCCAAAGCCAATGCGGAGAACGCAAAATCCGCAGCTAAGCAATTGTTGGACATCATGTGGGAGAATTTCCAGACCCAATACGGAGTTTCCAATGAAGAACCTCGTGAAGACTACAGCCGATTCAACGAGCCCGTTTACGTTCCAAGTGGATGGACTGGCACGTACCCGAACGGAGATGTAATTGATTCTTCCGCAACTTTCATCGGACTCCGATCGTGGTACAAGAATGACCCAGAATGGTCCAAGGTAGAATCTTACCTGAACGGAGGCTCCGTTCCCAGTTTTACTTACCATCGTTTCTGGGCTCAAGCTGACATTGCTTTGGCCAATGGAGCTTATGGGCTTCTCTTCAACGAATAAATGATTGTCTTATGCTGTTCCGAATTTTACTGAACTTTAATAAATATATTTCTTCATACTGTTTTCTGTTTAGAGTACAGAAACTCTATCCAACCCCCCCCCCCCATTCAATTATACCTTTTTGATGGTCGTGTGCCATACGTTATCGTTGTCATTAAGGATCGGTTAATGGCAAGATAGTTGATCAATAGATAACAAACTATAAAATTGCGTTTCTCAAACTACAATTTATCCATTCCATAACTTATTAATAAGATACCTCATGTCCATTCAATTGTTAATTTGAGCGATTGAAATATGACAGATAAATTATTTATTTATTAATTTCCAAACAGTTGCGAGTCTACTTGTATGGTTATAGTAATTTGCAGAAATTATTACCTGTACAAAAAAAATATGACCGTATAGAAAATTAAATTTTAAATTGAGTTTCTTGTTCTTTAAACTCGATCCAAAATGGCGAACATGGTTAAAAAAAATCGCAAAATTGCAAAAATCGGTTTTTCTAAAATAACTTAAAAAATATAGCACCGATTGAAAAATTTTAAATTGGAAAGTTGTAGGTTTTAAAAATATCTATCGATTGATTTTTTGTAAGTATCGATTGCTTTATTACTTTTCGAGATATATCGAAAAAACCGTTAAAAATCTTCTCTTTTCTCTTTTTCTATAACTCGTTTACATCTACGTTCCCATACTTGCTATTACTGCAAGCATAACCCGCGGCAAGCCAAAAAAATACATTTTTGAAAAATTTAACAGTATTAATTATTTTTCGAGATATATCGATTTTTTGAAAAAAAGGCTCTCTCAAGAATTTGCTAGATCTTCTCAGCGAATAATCCTACAGTGACGATTTTCGGTTTATTTTCTTCTTAAAAAGTCATATTATCATGCTGTTGAAAAATGTTGACGATTTTATTAATTTTAAGCATAAAAAAATGACTGAAAATGTTGCACTTTTTTTGGGTATGTTTTTTTTCAAATAACTATTTCAATTTTTATTTTATGAAAACGACTTTTAAAGAAAGAAACTACTGACATTTTTTCACGAATTTAAAAAAACATGTTTTTCTACGACTTTCTGGAGCCGAGATAATTTTTTTATTTAAAAAAAAAATTGAGGACGCTATTGACATTTTACAGCGATGCGCTTGATTGAATACTTTTATTTAAAAAAAAAAATAGTAGGATATGTTTACTTGATTTTTAGTATTAATAATTGAGTAATAAACTGAAGCGTGCAAGTGCGTCAGCTGGACCGAACGGAGAAGTAGGGGAAAGCGGCGCGCGCTCGCTCTGAAAACTGATGACGTGCAGTCTAAATGGCTCGCGCTTGCAAAATCTTTGATATCTCGGCTTCTGGACCACGTACAAAAATTCTTTTGTACTTAATCTGGGGTAACTAAACACGAATATTATAGTCATTTTCGCCTTAGAAGCAAAATAGTCCCGTAAATGTTTAGTTTTAATTTAACTTATATATTTTTTTTACTTTGATTATACTTCTTCACGAAAATGATTCAAAAGATAATCCGACAAAGAAAAGAAGAATTTCATTCGATAAATAATTTTATCTATGTAGGATACTTGTTAGTTTTCATTGTAATAATTTTATAGATATTTTATACATAGTTGTATAATTATTAAATATTTTTATAAATAAATTAAATTCTTTAAACTGATTTTACACCAAAATTAATCAATTATTGAAATGATGAAGTAATTGTTAAAAAACCAGCAACAAGTACAACGTCAGTATGATTAATGAAGCAAAAAAAATAAGCTATTACACGAATAATACTGTAATATTATTAATTATTAAAATTACGATAAATTCCAAAAAAATGTAAATTAAATAAAACCTAAACATATACGGAACTATTTTGCTTCTAAGGCGAAAATGACTATAATATTCGTGTTTAGCTACCCCAGATTAAGTACAAAAGAAGTTTTGTATGTGGTCCAGAAGCCGAGATATGAAAGATTTTGCAAGCGCGCCGCTTCCCCCTACTTCTCTGTCCGGTCCAGCTGACGCAGTTGCACGCTTCAGTTTATTACTCAATTACTATTACTAAAAATCAAGCAAACATATCCTACTATTTTTTTTTTAATATAAGTATTCAATATTAACCTCCATCAAGCGCATCGCTGTAAAATGTTAATTGCGTCCTCAAAATTTTTTTTAAATAAAAAAATTATCTTGGCTCCAGAAGGTCGTAGAAAAAAAATTTTTTTTAAATTCGTGAAAAAATGTCAGCAGTTTCTTTCTTTAAAAGTCATTTTCATAAAATAAAAATTGAAATAGTTATTTGAAAAAAACATACCCAAAAAAAGTGCAACTTTTTCAATGTCATTTTTTGATCCTTAAAATTAATAAAATCGTCAACATTTTTTAACAGCATGATAATATAACTCTTTACGAAGAAAATAAACCGAAAATCGTTACTGTAGGGCTATCCGCTGAGAAGATCTAGCCAATTTTCGAGAGCGCCTTTTTTTCAAAAAATCGATATATCTCGAAAAATAATTAATATTTTTAAATTTTTCAAAAATGTACTTTTTTGGCTTGCCGCGGGCTATGCTTGCAGTAAATAGCAAATATGGGCACGTAAATGTAAACGAGTTATAGAAGAAGAGAAAAGAGAAGATTTTTAACGGTTTTTTCGATATATCTCGAAAAGTAACAAAGCAATCGATACTTTCAAAAAATCAGTCGATAGATCTTTTTAAAACCTACAACTTTCTCATTTAAAATTTTTCAATCCGTGCTATATTTTTTTAGTTATTTTAGAAAAACCGTTTTTTTCAACTTTGCGATTTTTTTTAACCATGTTCGCCATATTGGATCGAGTTTAAAGAACAAGAAACTCAATTTAAAATTTAATTTTTTATATCATATTTTTTTGTCCAGGTAATAATTTCTGTAAGCATTTCTCTATAATGCTTGGACTATAATAACAACATTAAATTCGACACAAAAGAGAAAACGAAAAAATTTAACCGTTAACATTATATAACAAGAGCAGTAGAATATACAGGGTGTTCTCAAATTTCACCGACAATGTTTGACTGCATATTCACGACGATAAATAAATACGATCTACGAAAAAAAAGTTAAATAAAAACCTTTTGGTACATTTATTTGGACTATTATTGCGTATTATTTCATAAAGCTTTAGTCAAATCGATATACTGGGTGATAGTTTTCTCCGGTTACCTCTCCCTCTTAATGGTCAGAACTTTTACAGTGGTCGTATTTTTTAAAAACGGGCAGCAACATTGAAATAGTCGTCCCTTGAGAAAATCGCCTACAGAAAGCCGTTCTTGAGAAAAATGACATTATTTGCAGGTCTGTACGTTTCGGTTTGTATTCCGGTGTCATGGATTTAAAACTTTGAGTTCAGTAGGCGATGAAAACAAGATGTCGATTGCTGTGGCTATCAGGGAATGTCATTATTGTCGTGTTTCTTTTTGATTCTCATCACTCTACACATGCAAATTAAGAAATGTCCGCAGTGTATCAAGACAATTAAACGGAGTTTGAAATTTTCATAATTTGCATGTGTGGAGTAATGAGAATACTAAAGAAACACGAGAATAATCACATTAACTGATAGCCATAACAATCAAGATCTTGAAATAAAACTTTTAAACCGAAACGTACACGCAAATAATGCCATTTTTCTCAAGAATGGCTTTCTGCAGGCGATTTTCTTAAGAGGCAATATTTTTTTTTAAATAAAACGACTTTTTCAATGTTGCCGCCCGCTTTAAAAAAATACGACTACTGTAAAAGTTTTGACCGCTAAAAGGGAGAAGTAACAAGAGAAAACTATCACCCCGTATATCGATTTGACTAAAGCTTTAAGAAATAATATTCAATAATGGTCCAAATAAATATACCAATTTTTAACGCGATCGGTAAAAGGGTTATGAAGTTATTAATTAAATTAGTTTTATTTTTAATAACTTTGAAGGCTTGTAACTCAAAAACCAAAAATTTTTTATTTAACTTTTTTTTCGTAGATCGTCTTTATTTATCGTCGTAAATGTGCAGTCAAACGTTGATTGTGAAATTTNTTACAGTGGTCGTATTTTTTAAAAACGGGCAGCAACATTGAAATAGTCGTCCCTTGAGAAAATCGCCTACAGAAAGCCGTTCTTGAGAAAAATGACATTATTTGCAGGTCTGTAAGTTTCGGTTTGTATTCCGGTGTCATGGATTTAAAACTTTGAGTTCAGTAGGCAATGAAAACAAGATGTCGATTGCTGTGGCTATCAGGGAATGTCATTATTGTCGTGTTTCTTTGGGATTCTCATCACTCTACACATGCAAATTATGAAGTGTCGCAGTGCATCAAGACAATTAAACGGAGTTTGAAATTTTCATAATTTGCATGTGTGGAGTAATGAGAATACTAAAGAAACACGAGAATAATCACATTAACTGATAGCCATAACAATCAAGATCTTGTTTTCATCGCCTACTGAAATAAAACTTTTGAACCGAAACGTACACACATGCAAATAATGCCATTTTTCTCAAGAATGGCTTTCTGCAGGCGATTTTCTTAAGAGGCAATAATTTTTTTAAATAAAACGATCTTTTCAATGTTGCCGCCCGCTTTAAAAAAATACGACTACTGTAAAAGTTTTGACCGCTAAAAGGGAGAAGTAACAAGAGAAAACTATCACCCCGTGTATCAATTTGCTAAAGCTTTAAGAAATAGTATTCAATAATGGTCCAAATAAATGTACCAATTTTTAACGCGATCGGTAAAAGGGTTATGAAGTTATTAATTAAATTAGTTTTATTTTTGACAACTTTGAAGGCTTGTAACTCAAAAACCAAAAATTTTTTATTTAACTTTTTTTTCGTAGATCGTCTTTATTTATCGTCGTAAATGTGCAGTCAAACGTTGATTGTGAAATTTGCTGAGACCTTATATACAGGGTGTCCCAAAAGTGATGCCCGTCCTTCTAGGATTTGATTAAGGAGACAAAAACGAATTGAAAATCAAGAGTGGAAAATTTTCCGATTGTTTTCCGTTGTTGAGTTATTCGAAAAAGTATTCAAAAAACTAAAAAAGTGAAAATCCATTTTTTTGTCTCAGGTCTGTGCTTATGGGAACCAAGACATATAATTTATAACCAATAGTAGGTAAGTATAGTTTTCGATTGTCGGTTGTACCTAGGTGTAAGGAATTATTTTAACCTGAAAAGGTTAGAGAAAAACATTCTTATAATAAAACATAAACTAAAACCATAATGGGCTTAAATAATAGAAATTATTTTTACAAAAGGTATTCAAATAAGTTGCCTTTTACTTCAAGACAAAGCTTATCGCAATTGAAGTATGAACTCTTTGTAGCATCTCTTGGTCTATTAACGCGACAGCAGCGTATATACGAACTATAAATCTTTTCTTTTAAATAACCCCAAAAGAAAAATCTAGGGGATTCAGATCTGGTGACCCAGCAGGCCATGGTCCACCTCTTCCAATCCATTTGTCTCGGAAATTTTGATTCAGATAATTTTATATTCGTAAACCATAATGTGATATAAGATAACCGGTGATGCTACCGCCAAAGGCCTGTTGGACAAATGGGTATCCTGGGTTCTTGCCAACACCAAATTCTCCGGCAACTCCTGCCAACTGCCTGCTAACCTTGAATGGGCTGGTGTACCAGGAAACTGCCTTCATGTAAGCATCACCGCCTTCACGAGTGATGTCGGTACTGGGTCCGGCACCGCCAGGGCTTTGGCCTATTACGCCGCCAAAGAAAACGCAAAATCCGCAGCAAAGCAGCTGTTGGATATCATGTGGGAAAATTTCCAGACCCAATACGGAGTTTCCAACGAAGAACCTCGTGATGACTACAACCGATTAAACGAGCCAGTGTACGTTCCAAGTGGATGGACTGGCCAATACCCCAATAGAGATGTAACTGATTCTTCCTCAACTTTCATGGGACTCCGATCTTGGTACAAGAATGACCCACAATAGTCCAAAGTAGAATCTTACCTGAACGGAGGCGCTGTCCCTACTTTTGTCTACCATCGTTCCTGGGCTCAAGCTGACATCGCTTTGTCCAATGAAGCTTATGGACTTCTCTTCGACGATTAATATACCTTAGATGGATTACGTTATACTCTTACAAATAATTTTAACAACTAGTAAACGTCTTCTTACATTTTTTCTTTATTTTACTGTTACAAGTTTCAATCACACCACTGACAATAAAATTAGAAAGCTTATATAGGGTGTCACTGAAATGCTTGTCTCAGTAATCCCGCCTATAACTTGGAGTTAACATTTTGACACACAAAAGTCAACTTGAGAGTTAGAGACTTCTTACTTCTTTATTTGTTAGAGAATATTTTCAATAATTTTTTATTTTACCGAAATTTATTTGCCAACATGAAGGAAACAAAATTACTATACCTAACAAAATAACTGGTCACGTGGCTTTTAATCATTGATGAAGGCTCCGTATATTACTCGCACATGTAAAAAAATAAAGGGTGTTGTTTTCTGAGGTCCCCACCCCCTTGACCACCATGTAACTTTTTTATGCCTATGACATTTTCAAATACAAAAAAGATATAGAGAATTAATAACAATATACGAATATACCTGATAATCCAATATGGAAAAACCAAGTCCGTGATCGCCCTTGTTTAACTCTACTACAGTGGGTTCGTCACTCCACATCGGCAGTCCAGCTATGAGTTCTAAGGATCTCGACCTGCTAGCCGTCGCCTCGCTGGCCAGACTTGAGGCTATAGATGTTTCAGATTTCGCTTTAACTAATCGGCTGCTTTCACTCGTCGGTATTAACGTTTGAAGACTACCAGCTAATATTTTCTAAAATACACGAAAATATTATTTATCGCCCATAAAAGTATATTTAAAAAAAAAAATGGTATAGGTACGCAGTGTAATTTTTTTAATAGGAGGCGTTAATAGGTGGCTAATTTTTACTTACTCTAGCCTGGAAAGCTTCCCTATGTTGTGACGTATCTATTACTCTAATAGGAACCGGATACCGGGCACAAACTATACTGACGAAATTTGGCAGTTGCTTTAATATCGATACTACTTCTAAATGATTCAGACCTAATAACTGGATGCCATTTACCTACAAATAAGAGAACCGTCAATATGTCTGAGTGTAACTATTTCCTTTCAATAGATTCACAAATGGAAACAATGAAATAGAAACACGAAAATTTTGTAATCGAAATTGAAAAGGGTCAGCTATAACACTGCCACAAAAAAAGTACCTGATCCTAAAGACCAGACCGCTGCATATAGTGGTGGAAAAAGAAGCGCGGCCAGCAGCTTACCGACTCAGGAATAACAATGACTGGAGGGGTGGTTCCAATTCCAGGATCATAGATACATCTATGTCGGAACCAACTTTTGGGATGGTATCTGACAAGATGGTTCCAAGGTTTCACTTCCACAAGCCATTTGAGACTCGAATAGAGGATCAAAGCGAGTGGGAGGAAAGGTTTAATACCCTGGAAAGGTGGAGCCTAGTATGGTTTACAGATGGCTCCAAAATGACCAGAGGGACGGGTGCAGGAATATATGGACTCAGACCCAGATGGAGTGCAAGCTACAGTCTGGGGGAGTTCCCTACTGTATTCCAAGCAGAAATCTTCGCAATAATGGCGTGTCTGGCAGAGAATGTACGTAGAGGTTATAGACGTAAACTCATATATATATTCTCTGATAGTCAAGCTGCAATTAAAGCTTTAGCCGCACACAAGGTAAGTTCAAAACTGGTGTGGGACTGTTTACAAATGCTGACTGAACTGGCCACCAACAATACAGTCAGACTGTGTTGGGTGCCAGGGCACAAAGGCATTTGTGGAAATGAGAAAGCGGATGAACTTGCGAGGAAGGGATCCGAGACAGTGTTCATTGGCCCGGAGCCCTTCTGTGGCACATCTCCCAGTGTGGTCAGGCGGGCTCTGGGCAAATGGACAGAGACAGAACATAGGAAATACTGGACTTCAAGGCCAGGACATAGCCATTCCAAGGAGCTTATGGAGTATCCTTCGAATGGAAGAGCGAATGAGTTACTGAGCTTGAATAGAATCCGGCTCAGGAGAGTGACAGGACTCATAACGGGACACTGTCACTTTAAGAAACATCTACATAGACTAAAGCTTGTAGACAGTCCGGTCTGCCGAGGATGTGAATCGGCGGATGAAACTTCTCTGCATATCTTGGGCGAGTGCCCAGGATTTGCACGTAGCAGAATGGCGCTCCTTGGGAGACCCTATTTGGAACACAAGAAACTGAGAGAAGTGTCAGCAAGGAAGCTTTTGGACTTTGTAAAAAGGACAAATCAACTTGCTGAATAGGACTAATAGTGGGACGCACAATAGGCCTAATTGGGCCGCAGTACAATGTTACTTATTAAGACCAACCACTAGAAGAAGAAGAAGAAGAAGAAAGACCAGACCATAATGTCTATCTGTTTATTTGGGTTTGCTGAATCCGAATCTGGGGTCCGTTTAACCCGATCAGGTCAGGGTCAAGGTCGATCCAAGGACATATCGCGAAAAAGGTACTGCAAAAAATTTGACCTTCCTTATACGTTTCTGGGATCGCTGATCCCGAATCCAGTGTTAGATTTTCAAAATTCAAAATGGCGGATCCAATATAGCCGACCGAGTATTAAAAATTTTAAAATATTGAAAAATAAATAATATTGTCGAAACGTATATAAAATTTTAAATAAAAAGTATCCATTTTTGGATTCAGCGACCCCAAAAACAAATAAAAAAATATCATGGTATAATCTTTCGGACCAGGTACTTTTTTTGTGGCGCTGTGTAATTAAAATTAAATGCTATCGAGTTTGCTTCCCATTAGTCTTCGTGCCGGAAAATGAAAAATAATTGAAAATTCAGAAAAAACGCCACGTTCCATTTTCAAACAATGGATATCCAGAATGCTTAATTTAGTATTAAATCACGAAATTTGTTCTCGACATCCCAACAAAATGGTACAATGTTGCATTTGCTAGATAGGTCTGTAGAGATTAGTGACCAATTTACTTCGTTTGCCGCTGTCATTTAATCTGGTTTTGGAATTTCTCCCTATAGATTAATATAATTTAGAATTGTAGAATTTAAGTGGTACACTACATTTAATCTATAATTTTATAAAGGTTATAAGAAAATTATTCTAGTTATGAGCAGAATGTATTTGTCGCAAAGATACTTTTTAAGACACTTTTCTATGTACAAATGCAATAAATTACTATTAACTTGTTGAAACTTAAATTAATACAGACACACAAAGCAAAAAAGTGATATGTTCTTTTGAACAGACATTATTATTACCATTTTTTTGGAGCGCAATGAACACGAGCTTGCATTCATATTAGCTCCAATACCCTTCGTTTCCCAAAAAAATGAACCCTGAATCTTCCAAAAATGCTGAAAGATTGTAACGTGGTGGGAGAATATATTATATTTTCAGACCCGCTCAACTCAAATTTAGAAACGAGAAGGAACATGGAGAGGAAGACGATGCCAGTGAATTTATTAATGAAGACGATTGTATACTGTGGGATGGAAAGAAACATCCACAAATGTTTAATCAGATTAGCCTCAATAAGGGAATCTAAAACCATCCAAGGCTCAGTTTCTACCACTATGTACCAACAAGGACTAATTGAACAATTCGTGAAGGCTTTGGACAAAGAAGGTTAACGTTGTAGGGGAATGATCATTGCTAAACTGAAAGAAAATATATTCAAGATTTTGTATTGAAAATGGATGAAACTGAGAAGGCTGTATTACTTCGAAAATATAACAAAAAACTTTTTGGACAATCATAAATGTCACAATTATAAAACTGTAATCGTGAAAATGGCTCTTGGATTATGTGGATTACTTCCACATTGACTGTAGCGATGAACAATAACTAACTTTTAATGAAACACCATTTCATATACATTGTGTATTTTCTCGTAAGTGGTGGTGGACCAAATTGACTTCAGAATCGTGATCAGCAGGCTCGAAATTTTGACGATGGGGTTATGGAATCCAGAATACGGATTAGCTTCTCCCACAACGTTATAGGTAATCCTTAATTATATTCCCAAAAAAAAAACTATTTTTGAGGATTTGGGGAGCATTTTCTCGAAAATAGTGGATACTAGCGCTAAACTGACTTTAGATCAGATATATAGAAAGATCTGATCAAAAGAACATACTACTTTTTGTATAGTTTATATACCTCCAATAGCTCATCTCCTGATTGTAGAATCCCATTTCTTCCAACAGGACCATCGGGAAGGATGTTTCTAATGTAGTGATGAGGTCTCACTTCCTTACCATCTTCAACATCAACCGTTCCCTCTAAACTAATACCTAACCCACTAGTAGACTCTTTATGCATTTGAGCGATCTTTAGGAAAAACAAAATTAGATATCAGTGGAAACAGTAAACAAATTTCAATACAAAAATTTGATTATACATAAATTTCAATAAAATTAATTATAAATACTAGTAGGACTAGAATAATAATTATTATACGAGTACTACGGATTAATATGGAATAGGAAAGCACTGTTAAATTATATAAACATTTGCTAAACAGATCTACCTTCATGTTTATTTCTCTATTGCATACTCTTGTTGACGTTGTTGAAATAATGTATTATTTGATTGTCACGATTATATCATAGAAAAGTTAAAAAAAATGCTTTATTTCCTCAGCTTAAAATTCAATATGAGGCTCACAAGAAAATAGAAAGTTAATAATGTTTCTCGCAACCGAAGCGTCACAATGAAAATATAAATATACAGTGAAATTCCTCGAAAAAAAAACGTACTGTGAAAAGTGTTTTCAGATTTTAAAAATTCCTCTAAATAAAAAAGTTACAGGCGGTTTCGAAAACTTTTTTTCAAAATAACTCAAAAACCTAAGGTTTGTAAGCGCCATTAAATTAGCAACATTCATCACCAAAATGGTCCACATTGTATAATTTAGATATAAGGGTTATAAATTGACGAAATGTTCAAGGTCACAACATCGCAAGTTGCGCTTTGGTCAATTTGAAAACGTATGCCTTCATATTATACAGAATTTGATTATAAAACTATATATTTTTGCCCTTGCTAAACCTTGATAAACCTTGCTGTTAAAAAAAAGGATTATTTGAAAGAAGTTATTCTAAGTGAACTATTATCAGGTAAAACTGATGAATGGACTATGAATTTATCACTCAAATTTGGCAGTTAACAGGTATAGATTTAATTTCGGTTTTCAGCAGACACTTTTAAGTAACAAGTACATTTATTAACATTGCATATTTTTGAACAAAAATTATTTCTACAAGGACGTCTTAATGAGAAAACAAAATTGTTATACAAACAACGTAATTTAAAGGAACAAAAAGAAATTGTTTAAAATGGCCACTATTTTCTATAGGTCATAGATTATATTTCGCTGAAAATGAAAATTCACTATGTCCAATAAATAACCTGTGATCATCCTTTATCAAATTGCATTTATTTATAATCCGATTCCATAATTCATCATGATTGTGTTTCGACTAAATAAATCAATTTCTTTAGCGATTTCCAATTAATCACATTTGTTTAGGTCCGGTGACTGCGGTGACCAATTATGGGGGCAATTATCTCCCCGCCTTATTAATTTATGTGGAAACTGCGTACTTAAATCTCTAAAAAATCTCTAATAGCACTTTTAAATGAGGTCGTCATCTAAAATCCAATGGTAAATCTTCTAGCAACAAAAGAGATATATGTAGAAGCAATTCAAATAACTTTCATCTTTTAGACGTTTTAGTAGACTGGATCAGTTGTCTATCAATAATATCCACCCAAATATTTATTTTAAACTTACATTGAAAATGGCGAAAAGTTATTGTATAAGTGTTGATATCCGAATATTGGTGGTTAAATTATAAGCTAATTCCTCTGTTAAACTAATAGATCATAGGTTTAAATCCTAAGACAACAACTCTTGAATTTTTTGTTGATGGTATGAATCCAGTAAATTGAGATTCTTACTCAATTGTCCGCGAAATAACCTCTTCATCTTGTACTTTGTTTAAATTATGGCATTCTTTACTTGTACTAAAAACATTCATGTCCTGAGCCCTTCTTTCAATATTGAAACATATTTATCTATGTGAAATGACACGATTAAAAAATTTCCGATGCTCTTAATGTTACCCTTGATGCATCTAAATTGTATACTGATTTTGGCACTTTTAATTTAAAGAGATATTATTTTTTTTCGAAATTTGGGACCTCATTATGAAGTTAAATTACAATAACACCTGTATAAAAACATAGAAAGGAACTTTTTGAAACGATAATATGATGATTGAAATGATAATAATTTATGATGATGACGAATGAAATGATAAAGTAAAGCAAACACAGCTAGCATAGTGCTCTGCGTGGTCGTAAATTGACAGTTCCTGGCGTAAAAAACGACCAAAGTGAACATATATATCATAGCGTTCTATGACCTAAATCCTGTAAGGGGTACCTACCACAATTTCCACATCCTTGTCCAGTTTCTCTCTCCATTTGTCATAAATTGATTCATGGCTAGCTATACTAAATTGAACTGACCTCTTCTCGCCCCCTATGACTATTTCCTTCTCCTCGTTGATCGGACTGGAGGTTTCCAGGAGTATGGCCGAATCGAATTCGAAACTTGTGCGTGATTCCCCGTCAGGTTCAATGTTTAAATAATCCATTTGCTTAAAAACAAAATCGTTAGGAAAGAAGTACATTAACATGCCAACTAAACCTCTTAAATGAATTTGTTGATTGAAAAGGCGAGTTATTTTGCGCAATTAAAATAACATTATAGAAATCACACAATACACATATACCGTGTCCAAAAAATAAGGTGAATTTCTTATTTACAATTCGCGGGTCTTATGAAAGCATACAATTATTTTTTGTAGGTTGGTATTACTGTCCTTGATATATATGCAGAATTTTAAGTCAATATACTCAGTTGCTCGAGAGCTACTCGTGTTTTTGTAAACATACAAAAGTGAGTTTATCGATTTTCACTATGTCTGATTTTCTTGAGCAAAGAATTTGCATTAAATTTTGTTGAGGAATAAATATTCTGCCGCGGAAACGTTGAGGATGTTACAGAAGGCCTTTAGTGATGATGTTATGTCGCGAAAAATGTTTACAAGTGGAACAGAGTCTTTAAAGAAGTGTAACAGAAGTCGGGACGCGTGGTAATTTATTTATTAGTTCTTGGAACGGATGGGACAAGAAGTAAAATATTTCAGTCAACACTAATTTATCGAAAAGTTAAGGGTTTTCAAGTAGGTTTAGCGTCGCCACAAGGCCGTCCTTCAGAGAAGGCTTTATGAAATTTAACAGTATTTTTGAACAAGTTCACTAAGACGAGGTCGTGTGTTGAGCATCTGATATAAAGAGAAAAATCGATATTCAAATAACGCGCGAAATGCATTCCAAAGAACGTATGAATTCCAAGAATTTGTTAGAAAAATAATAATAGATCTAATAGCTGGTTTTTAGGCGGATTTTCCAAGCTATAAGAATAGATAAAATGAGACTGACTAATCCGTCCCGTATTGCTACACGGAGTCATTAGAGGAAGGCTAGGGTTACTTGTAAGTCCAGTTAGTACAGAATTATTTATATAAATGTAAATTCAGTCCATTAGATAACTATTAATATGGCATAGTTATGCCAAAGCGTCCCGATATTCAGGGTTCCCGCCAGTAAGATAAGAACAGAAACGTCTGAACCCAAGAAATGGGCGTGTCGAAGCAAGGTGTCGAATTCAGGAGAGATCTCTGAAAAGAGGCAGTTTTTCCTTGGGTTCCACATTGAGCAGTCTACTTAGTTTTAGAGTCTCGGGTTAATTTAATAATGGATAAAGTCATTCCAAATTTTGCTATGGATCGCGCATTCCCTAAATCTCGGTACGCTGTCGCGTGCAAATAAATTAATTATCAATGTTGTTCGAGCCCGTTGTGTCGTTATTTTGTTTGTTTGTTTTGTTTTTATTGTTATTAAAACCATTCCTGGAAGTTTTGGTCTTTCTTGTTCGTGCAACTTAAGTGTCACCCCATACAACCAACCACTGGATTACCTTGCACATGAGCGACATACGGTAAGTGTCTGGTATTCATTCTCTGAACGTACAACATTTCTAAGTTCCCACGTATTAATTAAAGTGTAATGATAATTATAAACTCCCTTTCGAGAAGTTGATAGTAAACTCTTTTGTCAGTTAACACCGTTATGGTACTGGTCATAGCGGTAGATAGATAAGTAAAAAAATAACCCCTCAGGTTACAGAAGGCAGAGAAAGTGTTAAGGATGAACAGCGTCCCGAACAACCATTAACGCCAACTGAGGAACAACACGTTAATCAAATCAAAGATATTGTGCACGAAAACCGTCAATTAATAATAAAAGTCATCGTTGATACTGTTGGCAATTGAAAAAGTTCGGTAAATACCATTTTAAAAGATTTGTTGTGCCTTAGAAGCGTCAATCTTGTTTAGTTCCAAAAATGCACAACTTTTTGGAAAAACAGCGTGGCATGGACATCTGTGAAACAATGATTTCTGACTACCAACGCGTCATGAAACGCCTCATTACTGGAGATGAGATTCGGATCTACGCTAACGACCCGGAAACAGCCGATCAATCGAGTGAATCGTCCAAAGAGAAACCAAGACCGAAAAAACCACGCCAAAGTCACTAAAATCAAACTCATGTTGACAGTTTTCTTTGATTATCGTGGCGTAGTGCACTACGAAGTTAACAATGAATATTATTTGAGTGTTCTGCGTCGTTTGCGTGATGCTATTCGCCGCAAAAGGCCGGAATTATGGACAGACTCTTGGTTTTTGCATCAAGATAATACACCAGCTCACACAGCATTGATAATTCGAGAACATTTTGCCAAAAATTCAACTTATATCGTTCCGCAATCACCGTATTCGCTTGATTTAGCACCTAGTGATTTCTGGCTATTCCATAAACTCAAAAAACCACTCCGTGGACACCGTTTCGACTCGATCGAGGAAATAAAAGCCGAATCGACGGAAGCATTGAAGGCCATACCGGAAAAGGACTTTTGAGACTGTTTCGAAAGTTGCAAAAAACGTTGGCATACGCGCATTGTATCGGATGGGGATTACTTTGAGCGACAAAATTGATTTGGAAGCATAAATAAAGTTTTTTTATTTTTAAACAAATTCACCTTATTTTTTGGTCAATGGGTTATGTTTTTAAAATATTAGTATAGGTAACAGTTCTATTAATTCATTAATAATGTTTCATACTGATTTTTCATGTTTTTGATGTATCTTAAAAAGAGCACAGTATAATAAAAAATGGCATAAAGTCATATTATTTTCGCCCAAAAAAGTCTGTGGTTACTGGGTTTGACTTATTTTTGTCACAACCTACCCATAACTATCAGTTACGAATATAAACGAAAAATAAATAAATGTATAATACTTATACAAACATATACAGGGTGAGTTTTTTTCGATGTTTAGCGTAGGGATCTGGGAAAGTAGTAAAGGTACAAAAAAGCTTAAATAAGGTAAGATGTGCGGTTTTATCATCCTTATTAAATGTTACCTTTATTTTTTAAATAAACGTCATGGCTGACTAGATATTTGGAATATTCCAAATTTGGCCAATTCTTTCAGATGCGTGTAGCTCCGTTACTATTTATTTTACAAAAAAAAATTAAATTACAAAGTTTCAGGTTTTTGCAGTGTTAATAAGAATGTGTGATCAAATTGTTCGTGTTCACTTTCGTTTTCAAGTTATAACATAAACTTCATGTTTTTTAAATGTAAACCATAGTTAGCTATGAGCTAGAAAAAAATGTCTTTTTTTATGCTTTCCAACGATATAATATTCGGTACTGTTATTTTGAAAAATGAGAGAAATGCAGCCGTTTTTAACTTTTCAATTGCTCGTTGACGTAGATGGCTGTGAAAATTATACACAATCCAACGAATAAAATTAGAACAATTGAAGTCGGCATCATGTGGACACCTCACTATGTGTCAGGGCATCGGAGTAGTGTACAACTGGCATATTTTAAATAAAACAATAAAAGAATAAAGAATTTAAATCATAATGATGGAAATCGTTTGAGGTAAGTAAATGAAATACTTAGCAAAGACTTACTTTAAACATATTAAAGAAATTGTTCAAAAACCTCACCTTATTATTAATGCACAAGATACATCTTTTTGAAACAAAATTTGAGGTTTTTTCATAAAACGCGTATCAATATTGTTAAAAGTTTCCTGAACGAATATAACAATCAATAATATAACGCTTTTCCTCGTTTGAAAAATTCGTTGTCTTTGGCAATTGAAACGACTTTTAAGAAAGAAAAGTAACTGTCAAACAATGATACAGTAACTAAAAGCGTTGTCAGCAAACATTTCGATTGTTTTCACAGCCGTCTACGTCAGCGAGCAACTGAAAAGTTAAAACAGCTGCATTTTCCGTTGGAAAGCATAAAAAAGTTTTTTCTAGCTGATAGCTAACTATGGTTTATATTTAAGAAGCTTGAAGTTCATGTCATGACTTGAAAACGAAAGTGTACGCGAACAACTTGATCACACTATCTTATTAACACTGCAAAAACCCGAAACTTTGCAATTTAATTTTTTTTTGTAAAATAAATACCAACGGAGCTACACGGATCTGAAGGATTGGCCAAATTCGGATTTTTCCATATATCTAGTCAGCCATGACGTTTTTTCAAAAAATAAAAGTAACATTTAATAAGGATCATAAAACTGCACATCTTTCCTCATTTAAGTTTTTTTATATCTCTGCTACTATACTAGATCTCTACACTAAACATCGAAAAAAATTCACCCTGTACATCAAATGATTATTTTTAACATTTTTTCAATATTGAAAAATAAATAATAATTGTCAACTTCACTCAAATAGCAAATTCAGTAGAATTCTCCAGTAAATATTCTCATTTTTTTATTAAAAGCATTTTATCTAGTGCTGCTTAAATATTAAAATATGCACCTAGTTGATGTGTATGTCCAATTAAACACAGATTGAGTAAAATAAAAAGTTTCTATCTACACTGCATTTTTATATTATCTTATATACTATTATTATTTATATCTAATGCAATGTACTGAATGTCTTGAATAATAGATTAGTTATCCATTTTTAGTGATTTTTAATTAAAAGAAAATATATGGTATAACCCTTAACCATAGAATAAATCAACGGTACCTACATATTTGTTATAACAAATTGGGATAGTCAGAATTATTAAAGCATTACATGGGTTCGGAAATTTCAAAACATTTTTTATCTAATAGTACATGTCAAGAATATTTTCTCAAAGTTTCAAGTCAATCGTAGTAAAACTCTAGCAGAGAGAACCTTTTGGAAATTTCTCTCATTAGGCTCGGTCGGCCGGGGACGTCACAGGCACTAAGCAGCTGCTTAGGTGCTTAGCTATTGTTTGTCTGTCTTTCTCGCTCGTTTCTCTGAATATTTTAGTCTTATGGAGCTGGAATTGACGATTCTATGTAAGTTAAAAAAAACCTGCATTATATTCCTACTCACTTCTTTCTCAAAATTCTATTTTTGAAGACGGTGGACATGATTTCTCAAAAAGCACTGGTTTTATTGAAATTTTGCAAACTTTTTGTAGATAGGATTGACTAGTGATTGAACGAATGAACGAAGATTTTTTTCTTTGATCGCAACTTACAAGGCAATAGTTTTGCATACAACTCTGCCAAAAATTCAATTTAATTTTTTTTAAATCCTTCGTTCAATCACGAGCTATACTCACTTACTAATAGAAAATAGTTGGTTTTTTGATTTCGGATAAAGCTATAATGATTTATGCCTTTTTCTAGGGGATCTTTGAAAACCAGGGGCCTGATTTTTGAAAGTACTTTTCAACATTCATTCATCACTTTTCACAGTTTTATGATTTTTATGGTTTGAATAGTGAGAGCAAAATGTTGAAAAGTAAAGAGCCTAGACAAGTATTTTAGATACATCCTGTACATATATATTTAAGTGATAATCATTCATACCTTCAAAATGTATTCTCTTCAGAATTCTTCTTTTTATAAGTTGCTCGTCACCTTCTTTTTTAGTCTGCTTATGATTCATTAAACCAAAAATGTTCCAGACATTTTTTGTAAAACAGAATTATTCCTAATTTTTTTAATAATATGGAATGAAAAATTATGAGTGAAAAGTTGAAAGGTACTTTCAAAAAACAGGTCCCAGGTCCCAACGGATGAATTTTCAAAATTTTAAATGAAAATTTTGTAAAATATTATTTAAATGTTGCTTAAAAGTTTGCATAAAATAATTCTATTATATTTAAAAAAAATTAGAGAAAATATACTTTTTTACCTACAAAACCAATGTAACCCCTTAATACATATAACGAAACGTTAAAATTTCTTTTTAATTAGTTAAATATAACAATCAATTCAAAACAAGGCTTAAGTGCAATATTAAACACTATAAATTATTAATTTCAAAAATAAAAATATTCGCTGTTCAATTTTCTACTAAACGTTATTTTTCCTTCATCCTCATACGGTTCATGAATCATTCTGTGTTTATATAGTCTTACAAACTTCATACATTTGAAGAGTATTGTGTCCTTTACCCTACTCCGGCAAAACTTTAGAAGCCTAAATCATTAATCATCTTGTTACATGGCAGCACCCGCTTTCACACTGGCTAGCGAAGAGTCAAATCTATGAAAAATTAAACATCTTGCGATCTATTTTTTCTTAAGACTAATTTTTACCTTTATTAATCACTATAACCTATAAGGGGTGATTCTAAACCTATACGCATAAACTTGAGGAATGATTCTGTACATGAAAGCATGAAAAAATTAATCAAAGGGAGCTATGACGGTTCAACGATGGCCGCTGACAATGGATTTTTGTTTCAGTTTCATTCAAGCGGTTCCTAAGTTATAGTAGATTGCAGTTCCAGTTAAAGAAGACAAAACACGCTGTATCTTAGAAATAGTTAATTTTATTAATAGGTTGTTTTCGGAAGTTAGTTAAGTGAGCTCTATTGAAGTTTGTCTTTTTAAAATTCCTATACATTCCCCTAGGTTTCATAACATGTATAGTATCTCCTACCTACATACTTGTATATTTCAAACAAAAACTAATTAGTTATCTAAATCTATCTAAATCTGGAAAATATTCTCTCTCAAGTCAAAATTTGAAATTTATATATTCAATGGTTTCGAGTAATTGAACAAAAATTGTTTCATTTTCAATCGCTGAGGGACTGTAGAATCACAAACAAAATAGCTTATCCCTCCAGACCGTATGTTAAATGCTGGGAATTGGCAACACAAAAAGGATACAGGCTCTTATGAGCTGGTATCCAACAATGAAATTTAACCTGGTAACTCTTCTACTCGATAATAGGTGGCAGACCTAGCGGTTTCCAGATGAGGCAGTGTTGCCTAGTAATAACTGGGTATACACATAAATTTAATGCATTTAACTATGTATTTGAAGAGTTATATGAAGCTTATCTTTTGTTTGGAATCGACATTTCTTTGAAATGCTCAATAAAATAAATCAAGTTAGAATTAAAACTATGAGTTTACCTAATTAATTAGATATTTACTTTATATGAATTTGCCTTGGAATTATTTAATATCATTGTTGGAACCTCAAGGTGTGGTTGTATGCAAACACTTTAAAAAAAAAGTAAAAAAATCATCCATCAATAATCTCTTCGATACCTTACAGAGATAGCAAACAAAAAAGTTAGTCAAAAATCGTTACTGCTGTTGCAATTTTTGACTGTAGTACGCAATTTTTTTTGAATGGACAATCAAAACCACGGGTGTGGGGGAGACCATACATCGTACATTTAAGTAAGTAAATACAGTAACACAAAAAATAGGCATTGATAAAAAAAATATACAAAATAAATCCGTGCGTACGCGTGACAACATTGGCCAACTGTTGTTTATACGTTACTAGGATAACACATATGTATTGTCTAAGAATGCTTCCTAAAATTCTTCTAGTGGTATACGCTTTCGACAATTCGGAAGTTTAAAACTGCTCTCCTATTCCAGGCACTGTCTGGAGCGATAGCTATTGTCTGTGGTAGAACTCTTAGAAATGTTGTTTTGACGAGAAGTTTCGTCGCAACATCACACAATTATACCCTGTAGAATTGCTCCAGTAAAAAACGTCACTAAAAATCGTCTCCAAAAGATTGTCGCACATACTTTTATACAGTCTGCATCTGTAGGAAATTGGAGTGCAAGATGACACATCAAGTAAGATGACGAATTGTCAAATTACGAAGATTTCTTTTGAGCGTACCATTCTTTTCATAAAGGCATTTTACTTAACAATTTATCGTATCGAGTAAGTTCTAAATCCTCTATAGTGACTATTTTTATATCGTGGAAAGTAGCATTTTTTTAAAGAATACTCTTCCAGATCTTGTAGATTCAGCTTACCCAAATGTGAGGATAAGATAACGAATTTGACAAGTTATAAAGTGAGAAAATAATTTAAATACATTTGGAACTAAACTGTTTTAAAATAGGAAACAAGGAAGACATCGACATCTATACTTTCTTTTCCGCAAAATTCAATTAGATCAAAAAAAAAAAATATGCAGATACAACTTATACTTCTAAACTGTGTAATTGGCTTTCTTTTGTGGCCCCTATCACATTTATATTCATTTCAAATTGAAATATATTTTAGAGGGATAAGACAAAAAATGTAATTACCACCAAACTGAGCGGCACTTTGGGCAGCGATGAAATGGTCGGCGATGAAGGAGAAGGTGGCCTCAATTCGTTTGCCCTGATGGCCTGCTGTAACTGCTCATATTTGGGGCCTCGGAGGTACCTTTCCACTTTTATTGTTACTAAAGGGCCCGTGTTCCGCAACAGTTCGACTGCCTGATGATTGGTAAAGCCTATCACAGATATCCCATCTACCTGCAATCAAAATTAGTTGAGTGGTGCCAGAAAGGTTTGAATGAAAATTTAAATTTAAATTTTTCTCTGTCACATAAAACTGAAGTATCTAAATGTTTCAATATAAATGTTTTATCATAGCATTTGTAAAATAAAAATCTAGATATTCTACAAAAAAATAATAACAGTAAACTTAGAATACAGTAAATATGTTTAAAATATACAGATCATTCCAAAAATAAACTACATCCTTTAAAATTGGAAGCTAATAGGCCACAAAAACGTGAGGACTGTTCAAAAGACCAACAAATTTTGGAATTTTTTTAAAAATCGTTAGTCAATAAAATAGTGAATGGCATAGATATATAAAACATTAGTACCTAAACAAATGAAACTATGGAACCAGAAGAAAAATTTACATAAATAAAAGAATTAGTATCAACTATGTAATAGGTCTACTTATGGAGATAAATTATGTTGGATGTTTCAAAATAATATCAGCTAAAAAATCTAGGGACATAATCAAGTGTTCTCTAGAAATTTAAGAGCTTACAGCCATTGTGAATGTCACCTTATATAGAAATTCTAACAAGAAATACAAAAATCAATAAATTTTAATTTTTTATTACAGAGGACGAAACAAGAACACCTAATGGACTGCCTCTTAGCGACTATGATGGAAAGTGTTCTGCTCAGCCAATCCAATCCAGTCTTTGCTAAATACCAAACTGTTAAATATCTTGGGTTGCGCAATCCACAGAAGTACATCTTGACCAAACTCATCTTATCCGCGAAATACTCACAATCAGATCAAAAGACAGTTCAAAGTTCTTGTAACTTCTGCTGGTTTACTGTTTTAACTAAGAAACATATAAATTTGACATATTCATTTCTCTATTAAGGAATGAAAATAACATTTTCGCCTTAAACAAGAAACAATGTCTCTTTCGTATGGATTATCCATAGCTTTACTTCCGTATACACATAATAGCCTTCATAAATGATAACAAGCCACGTGACCATCAAGCTTAGGCAACCAACATTGCACGGCTGGTACTGTCAACTAAAAATTCCCAAATCTTAGCGTCACTAATATTAATGATTCGTTTACAATGAACAATGACAAACCGTTACGTCTATGCTCGAGATAATTCGATCGCTTATCGGTTAAATAAAATCCTATGAAAATCCAGTCACCATCCCGTGAAAAAGAATGTTATATTTTAGTATAATCTTGATCTTNCTTTTCATAATCAAAAGAAACTGTAATATCTCTAAAATGATTTTAGGTAATACATGGTGATGCAGTTATAATGTCATTAATTTTAACCACGTATTCGGGAGAACTTATAAAGACAGAAAATGGAAAATGTTTATTCGACCTTTTAAAAATAAGCAAATTCCCCTTCATGTCATACTTCGCATCACATTTTCTCAACGCGGTGAACCAGAGAGTGGCGAACGTTGAAGCGAAACAGCTGATTTCCCCAGTCGCACAGTGGGAAATATTGGAAAAAATTCTCGCCACTCGCCAATTTTCATCGTCTCGTCATGTTTTTTTTTTAATAATCTCGTGGTAATCTGAATTTTCATATTCTGGTGAGGTTTTTTCGAAAAACTCTTTTTTTAATGCTTAGGGAGCGCCCCAACCTCAATGTCGAAGAAAAATTTTTTAACGATGTTCAGTTGTAGAAAAAAATATTTAAAAATTATCTGCTATTAATAAAATTGATTATTATGACCCTTGATGATATATCTGATGTTTTTTCTTCAAAAACCTAACCTCAAAATATATCATCAAGGGTCATAATAAACAATTTTATTAATAGCAGATACTTTTTAATCATTTTTTTCTACAACTGAACATCGAGTATTTAAAAAAAATTTCTTCGACATTGAGGTTGGGGCGCTCCCTAAGCATTAAAAAAAAGGGTTTTTCGAAAAAACCTCACCAGAATATGAAAATTCAGATTACAACGAGATTATTAAAAAAAAAATCACGACGAGACGATGAAAATTGGTGAGTGGCGAGAATTTTTTCCAATATTTCCCATTGTGAGTCGCAATTTTGCAATTTGTTTCAAAATCAAACTGCAGCGGATCCCAACTTTATTAACAAAGTTCTATGGATGGATGAGTGTTGTTTTAGTCACACTGGTATTTTAAATAGGTAGGCACTATTCTACTCTTAGAAAAGCATTAAGTCAATAAGTATACGTACTACAATCTGAATAATTAATTGAAGATCATACTAAAAACTCTTATTCAATTATAAAACATAGTGAAAATCTTAACAAATATTAAAAATACTATATTATTGTAATAACCCAACATTCGAAAACAGTTATTATCCCTATACATGGGCGTAGCTATGGGGAGGGAGCAAGAGTGTGCACGGCCCACCCTAGAGAGCCCGATGCCCACCCTAGAAAAATATCTAATACTATCATCTTCAAGCAAAAGTTGTAGCTACTTACGCCCTTGTCCTTATACATTTGTTTTTAATAAGATATAAATAATACTCCTTAATATTTAAATATCTTATTCATTTCTGTGTCTAGGCACATATCTAACCTGTGGTCTAGGTAAAAGACCTGTTATTCATCACATACTAAATTCGCAGTAAAAACTAGGTTAGTGACCAAATAATACGCTAGGTAAAGATTTACTCCCGATAAACCTTTGTGCGTCAATATTTTTTTCAGCGCAAATATACATTTTAAAATTTTTATAGTAATCACGCTTTCCACTCATTTTTCTCTATCTTTCCTTAAAATTACCGACATTATGACTGAATCACCCTGTATAAAGTCCTTCCAATATTATCAAAATTAGCAAGTGTTTGCCTCTATTTATTATAACGTGTTCACTCACAGAAATTTCTAATGAACTTCTTGCGTGAATCGTCCGTCCTATGTACCTACAATAAAGGGAAACTTCCAGAACACCTCGGTTTAAAGGGAATGGGCTGGGTCACTCCGCGTCAAAGCCTTTGATCTAAGGTTTTGTTTTTTCGGAGCACCTACCTAGATCCAAATTAAGACCAGGTTATGTGGTGTTTGTTTGTTTGTTTGTTTGCCTTCGGTGATTTGCATCCTTCTGTACCGATTGAAGCAACCGATTTAATTGTAAATGTCTTTAATGAACAAGCAATGTTCTGCTTGTACAGCTTTCTACAGATAGGGTGTCGGATCATCAAATAAATAATGAGGTGATTTTCACAAAAATAACGGTACTTACTACGGTACTTTTTTTTTGAAAAGTTAATATACAGGATCTCCAGAAAATAGTGGCCAATCTCTGGGTTTTAGGCAATACTTGCCAAAATAATGTCACAAGTTTATACATTTGTTGTTTATTCCGGTTCACCATAAAGAGTTTTTGACGCTCCCAAAGCAGGTATTGGTAAATTGCATTACAAGTTACAACGAAAAATCTATTTTTAACAGTCAACTTCAAAAGTTAATAACTCCAAAAGGTAAATCCGAATAAAAAATTTTTTATAAACTTGTCACGGTGATTTTTCAGGGCTTATCCAAATACGACATATTTCCCATCATTTCCTGGACTCCGTATATTAACGGGATTACATAACTTTAATGTTGTTTTTTTTAACTGATACTTTACCGTGACTTTTCTCTTGCTCAAGGGATTTTTTGTAAACAATTATTAAATTATGTCAATCTCCGATTAAAAAGATTAAAGATTAGGATAATACTTGAAACACAGTTCAAGTGTAGCATGCAGGATTTGAATATACGAGGTTCGATCAAAAAGTATTGGGAATTGTTAATTAGAAAGTATTTATTTAAGCCCACTTTTAGCCCATCCCATTCAAAGTAGTTGAGGACTTACAGTTATGCCAATGTAATTTCCAGTTTGAGAAACACTGATGGAATGCTGACGATACCTAATGAGTTAGGTATCGTCTTGAGCACGGTTTGCAATTTTGCCTTTGTCTCATCTATTGTTAAAAAACTTTCACATTTGAGTATCCTTTTGAAGCATTATTATTTGCTAACTCATCTTTAATTAGGTTCGTTAAATTTACAAAAATGGAAATATTTAAAAATAAATATATTTAAGTTAAAGGAAATACAATATTTATAGTATTATTAACATTAACTTGTTTAATCATTGCGAAAACTACAAATAAATGTTTTAATCAGTACCTTAGATCTATTTAAGCTCTTTAGGGCTTTAAAATATTGGTGATATTTTTCACAGAAGCAGTTAATACTAATTTAAGTACCGAAGAGAATATAGGTATGATAAAGATACTAACAAAAATACTTCTTTGATGAATGAATTTCTGCAAATGTGTCATAAAAACTTGTGTTATTATTTACGTGTTTTTTAAATTTTTAGTTCATACACCTGTATTCTGAGGATCTGAGGACACAACACAGAAAGTAATAAGTACACGTGTATTCTATCACCGATTTAGAAGCCAAATTTACTATTCTAACAAATTTTCAATGAATTACAAAAGAGCAAAGGATCTTTACGAATGAACGACTGTATCAGTCATCCAGATGAATTCACTAACAAGATGATGCCAAACACACAAGTAACTATTATCTACATTAGGTATTTTTCCCTGTAGTTTTATCTCGAGAGTTGGTGATGTGAAAGTAACCTTTATAAACACAAATAACTCAACTCATTCCGATTACGAGTAGATAATACAATGCACATGGTACGCTTTGAATACGAGTATTAAATGTAATGATTCACAAATTAACATCGAACTTACCTCTACAATTCTATCGTTAATTTTGATATTATTCGTCAAATCTGCCGCACTTCCTATGCTTATGCTCTTGACGAAGATTCCTGATATTTCCTCTGTAAAAAGAATAACAATAAAACAGGACTGAGGAAGTAATAAAACTTTTCGTTGGATTTTACGTTTTAAACAAGTTGCAGAAAGACAGAGTGTTTTATAGTATAGTTCCATAAATTCAGGAGTTGGTAAAATATCAAAAATTAAGATATTTTTTCTTCCTATCCGATATAGGTCTATTATATCTTTCGTTTTTGAGATGCAGTGAAGTCAAAGATTATTTTCTAAAATCTAATTTTGACACTACCTTTATCAAAAGAAGAATATATTCCACTGGAATTAGGTTAATTCATTTTGGTTTTTGAGGTAGCATATTGTATTGCATAATTCTCAAAAACATTGTATTTCTAGCAATAGAACTGTTTTTTTTTTTGTATTATAACATATGACATAAGACTCAGGAAATTTAAGCTGAAAAAAGTTGTATTCTATGGAAACGTTGAAAGAGCTTGTAGCTAGAAAATGAAAATATTTATTTTCCTGTTCCTGCCTCAGGAAAATTGCTAAATAAATAAAAGCAACGTAAAATGTAGTAATAATAAATTATTACAAAAAATTTATATATTTAGAAGATAAATGCCATCAAGAATAATACAAAAAAAAAATTGACTTACGTTAAACGTGTTCTAGATCGTGAACAAATTATAAATAAAGTCATTATCTATGGACTGACTATTGTGGTAAATGGATGAAGAAAGTGCGGAAATATATATAATTATCAAACATATAAATTAGGATATCATAACGCGTAACGAGTTAGGTTAGAGATAAATGGGTCAGATATCCCAAATTTGGGGATAGCCGTAACCTGATGAAAGCATGGGTATGGATCCTAATTGTTAATTGTAACCAGTACACTCATACTAAATTCACATTTCTCAATTAATTTTACTACAACCGCAAACAAATTGGAATTTCTTAAAAACACATTTTTTTCTTTAAAATGAAGGAAATAATTAATTTGAAGTTATGGTATTTTTCTTATTTTGGCTTGATTTTTTATTTTACACATATGAAGTCACTAACAATAAGTGACAATGTTTGCACCAATTGTTTAAGTAGATATAAATCAAATGGGTCTGCGTCTCTGCTAGACGTCCTACAGCCTATAACAATTGAAGGAAACAGAACGAAACCATTATTTCCCGATTGAGGGATTTGTCACAAACTAGACGATTGTAAAATGTACATGTATAAAGAATGTATACACTTAAAATACTAGTTAAAAGCATATAATTGAAAATTTTAATAATAATAATATTAATTAATTATACATTATTTTTAATTTACCAATAGAATTGGGTAAGTTCCATCATCGATGGATAATATACATCTACCCAAATATGTGTATATATGCTTCAAATACGTGGAGTTAAAAGGAGAGAGATAAATAATTTGAAGGATGTGCATTTTTCATAGATGAATTTAAAAACTTGCCAATAATTATATTACAACAAATTCTAGCTATTAGCTCTGTCAGTTTAGTGAATAAATCTGGCAACACTGAAGAAGTTATACTCATAAAAATGCGAAAGTGATTGGCACTGCAATAGACTAAAATATTCTAATAATGAATAAGAAAAAATAACATATTTTCATGTAGTTAAAACCTTGGAAAACATGCCACTATTTCAAAAACTCTAGAGAACATGATGAAGAAGAAAAAATATTTCAAAACATATATTAAAAATTAACTATTTCTTGTAACTGACAATTGGTTGTATAATATATTGTTTGTATTATATGAGTTTTCTTTCAACTTTCTTGGCTAATGTAAAGGATACATATACCTTTATAGGTTTATTTACATTTTAGTATTTCATTATTTTAAGCAAATAATGTGATTACAGGAAAAAATATATAATGTAAAAACCATGAGGAGGGAATCGATAAAGTTTATTTAATTTGCATGCGCGGTTCCTTGCTACTCGATCGATGATTGTAAATCACAAATGGTTATAAAACAAAGTATGAGTTCATCGATGGGTGGCATAGGAGCCGGCATTGACTAATAAGCAGTAGTTGTATTCAGGTCGTAAAAGTAAAATTAAAGTTATTTTAATCAGTTTTACCTAAATCTTTAATTTTAAAAGTAAATAAAATATTAGTTTTTAACAATAGTTTTAAGTAAAAAGCTCATAGCTATTATGTGTATAATGTAGGCTATGCTATGCTATGTACATCTTTTATCTAGAAAATACATTTTCGTTGCATTAAATATTAATGTCTTTTAATTAAGGTACACAGTAGATAATATAAATACCAAAGAAACTCCTTCAAATGTTCTTAGAGAGCACAAAATTAAATTCCGTCTTTTATCTAAGAAGTTTTATTTCTTAAGATATATGTCGAGAGTGACAGTAGTAATCAATCCATTCCCTACAATAATACATAGCTGCCATACACAATATGTACGAACAGCTTCTGACAAAGAACTTTTAATATCCAGATATTGAAGTATATGAAAAGTACCTAGTAAATAAAATAAGTGAATATTTTATGATATTTTACAAATATATACATAAATTTTGTTAATTTCTCACAATGTTATTTTTTAACTCAAACTATTTTTTATGCAACTTCGTTTCAAAACCAGGCATTACAAAAAAATATATACGGGTGTTGCAGGATTAAGTCGACAAACTTTGAAGACATGGTCGAAATATTACTTATTTATAACAATATAGGGCTGGAAATGCTTCATTTTCGTGATATAAGGTAATACGGATTCCAAAAAAATAATGATATTTTTTAATAACTTGAAAGTGAATATTTAAGTAAAAATTGGTGAGACTTATAATTAGGTAAGTTCTCACAATATATCTCAGCAATAAGTATTACTATAGTCTGTTTGGAACTGAAAGAGAGTGATAAAACGCCGAGATAAGAACCGGCCATTGGCGTGGTAATATTTCGTTTCAGGTAATTATCGGGTAACACTAATGCTAACAGGTAATGGGTGTACATTAGTATATTTTACTGGATACATCATAGGGCAGGAGCCAGTGTATTGTGACAGATCAATCCAGTCTTAGAGCTGAATATACGAAGACGTGCTAGTGCAGTAGAGTAAAATTCGACTTGTGTTTAGTGACTATTGTGCCAGTGGATATAATATTGTTTGGGTAAAATGTCGAGCTTATCAGATTACGTACCTGCTAAACGCGTGAAAAGATGTGCGCTGTCTCAGAATGAGA
>NW_019416662.1:422660-442637 GCF_000390285.2 Anoplophora glabripennis
AAATGTGGGAACTCGATAATTTAATTGACGTTACTGTGGAACCTATCGTTATCAATCTAGGAGACGAAGATAATTCATCAGAATATTCAGAGGATGAATTTTAATATACCTACTTTTTTATTTTCTTTATTGTACATTTATACAACACTACATTTACTCACCATAATTTGAATTTTCAAAATACATATATTTTTGTGTGGAATAAAAGTCTATTCATTAAATTTAAATAAATATTTTGATAATAATATTGAATAATTTTATTTGAATTACTAAAAACCCTCTTAACCCGGTTATGATGCTTAAAGTAGCCTCATGTTTTGAAATGCTGTTTTTATATTGTTTACTTATAAGAGAAATGGACCGAGAAATTGAAGCGGCATAGACAAAGACGGATTGTCGGGGATTAAATTTTAGCTACCTGCTACAATTTAGTACAACCCGGTCACACAAAGTTTTTTTAAAAGTACACCTCATCTATACGGATAATACATAATATAAAAATATTGAATATAAGCACCAGTACTACATTTATTTACGATTTGCATACATAATAAGCTTTTATTACTCTCTTTCATTTCTAAACAGACTATAACCACCAGTGAAGAAGATATGCAAATAGGTGTGAGTGAAAGCAATAAAGATTCGGAGTGAATCCCTTGAGTGAAATTATTGAGTGCATTTTCACTCGGTATTGGACAAATTGATCATTTTACTCATTTGTCATTATATTTAAACTAAAACTTAGTACTTTCGCTCATATATACTACATAAATAAATTCTTCACGAAAACTCGTATTTGGTGCACTTGTACCTAAATCAGAATAAATGTCCTCGTTACTGAGCGAGTTTAAATGTAAATTAATTTCGAGTCATTTGAATGGCGCTGTGAAGATGGCACTTACATATTGCTTCTGTAATCTCGACCACAGTTAATAGGGGCCCGTTAGATGCTCCAGAAAATCACGATCACCAGGAGAACAGGCCTTAGCCGACGGCGGCGGGTCTCAGCTGGCGGGTCTCAGCCAGGACAGGAGGAGGCCCCCGCGAATTGAATTAGTTCCAACATTGTATATCCTAATTAATCATTTATGCGTAGATATAATATAATTTGAATAGTTTGAATAGCCCATGCTATATAAGATTGATAGTTAATATATTATTATGGTAATATGCGAAAGTCGACTTTACAGCATCGACATGGTCAATAAGGCGCTTGGGACACGCGATACATGATATCTTTAATGGTGTTAAACAAAATTCGCCCTTAAAGCAGTATATTTAGTCTGCTAAATAAGAAAACAGGAGTAAAGTAAACTGTGATCACGTCACGTTTTTATTTGCAACTGAGGAACGATCACGACCTGTCATTTTTTTATATCAGTGATTAAATCACAGTTCGTGAAATATCGCCCATGACTAATAATAGTTAAATTTAAATCATATTAGAGAAAAAGTCAACTCTAAATTGGTTTTATATACTCAGAAGATTCAAAAGTCACTCAATTGAGAGTTGGCAGTAATTCGGATTTGAGTAAAACTCACTCATTTCTGATGCAATAATTTCACTCAGTTGTACTCATACTAATAGAGTGAAAATTTCACTCAATCGAGTGTGGACAGAAATTGATACATTATTGAGTAAAATTGAGTGAAATTTGAGTGAAATTTTTTTACAGTGTGGGTACGCGGTTGAATTAATTCGATAAATAAAGTAGTACGGCTCTGTAAAAATGAAAACTGGTACCATTATTGAATGTAGTATTTTGATAGAGGTCCTAGAAGGTGATTAGTTATAATTATCCGTGGAGATGAATTGGTCGTGGACTGCACGTTCACCAGATTTTATTTCATGTAGGATGCAGTTAAACAAAAAGTATACGGATTGAAAAAAAATTAAAATGATTAATTAAGTTACTGAAACACTCGTATAGCATTACCTAATACAAATTCTGGATTACTCATATTAACTGTGCATGTAAATATGAAATTCTAGAGGTGAAATCTAATAAAAAATCTACTAATTTTTTGAAATCACTCCTTGTCATGCTCGGATTATTAATTCACTTTAATGATCGGTCGATAACCGCACGGTTTAAGACGACAGTCCTTTAATCGTGTGCAAATTTCTGCCCGGATTCGATTCCCGCGGCCGGTAGACCGTAGATTAGCTATACTTGTACGGAAGATGGGCACCCTCTGTGCAAGTATGGTAGGGTGGAAGAATGTTGGCTTGGGTCAATGTGAGAGATTGACACCGGTTAGCATTTGACCACCCCCCTAATTAATGAGGTTTTCCAGGTTTCCCTCATCCCTGCACTCAATGGTGGTTAGGGCCTACCAACATAAGTCGTTGCTGGGCGCAAATGCGGCCTGCCCAATAATAATATGCCGCCTCCTCTCCCGCACAAGTCTCCGACTTATGGGCTAATTCTCGTAATTAGAATGAGGAGTAGAGATATTATTATTTTAATGCTGTTGACTGTCAATTTGTATATTTTTGTGTGATTTTAACTTAAAATAATCCATGGGCGTTAAATACTCTGAACACGCATCCTAAGTTACAGGTCCACCACAACCATCCAAATTCATAACTGAGGATAATGAACGTCTCTATCTTGCATAAATTGATCGAAAAATCGAAATGTTTTTATTACACAAATCGAAAGTATACTTAACATTTCAGAAATACAGTGTTAAAATTTTAAAGCGAAATTCGAAACGGTTTAGCTGCTTTATGGTGCAGGCATTGCTGAACATAGACGAAAAATAATTATTTAAAAACTTTTTTGCAAAAACAAAGAAAACACTTTTGTAATTTTTTTTCAAATGTCCTCCATTTTGTTAATACATTTTTTTATACTCTTAAATTAGGTTCATGGACGAGGTATAAGTGTTATAATAACAAAAAAGAAGAAGAAGAATGAGAAGAAGAAGGAGAATGAGAAGAAGAAGAAGAAGCAGAAGAAGAGGCAGAATAATAATAACTTTCAAGATGAAAATATGAAAATTTTTATGGAATCAACACCCTATATCTCGAAAATTAAGCATTTCCGGCCCTATGTTTATATACATTTTTTTCTTTATTTTTACTTAAGGAATATGTCCGCAAAGTTTGTCAACTTAATCATGACACACCCTGCATAAAGTCATATTCTGGGTGGACGAGAATTGTCACTTTTGTAGGCATGGAATAGTATGAATATTTTTTTATTTCTGGGCTAATTTCTCTGAAGTAAAGAGGTATCCTGACAGACATTTCACACAACTACAAATTCAGTGAATTTAATTATTACTGCTAAAAGCTGCGCTCTGTAAAATCTGTTAGATTACATCAAACTATTCATATGCAACATTTAGTGTATTTCCCTCAGGCCTCTTATCTTCGTTAACTCCCACTGCGTAATTTTCTTCAGTTCCGAACTTTCAATCAAGTTAAGCCAGACGTTAACATCTCTCAAAGCATCGCTTTGTCCTCATTCATGCTCTCTCAGTGTACAGTACAGACTCTCTGCATTTACTTCAATGTATACAAGGTGTTTCCAGAATTAAGTTACAATCTTTTATCAAATGATATTCAAGAGAATATAAACAAGTATTTTGTTGCGTGTTTCTGAGAAAAGGATGCAAATAATCTTTTTATAAGTAATATTAAATTAATATTAACAATATCAAATTTCAGCTCAAGTTTTAAGTTTAACACCATTTTTTAAACACTCTGTAATATCAGTTTATTTTTTTAATATCTTATACAGTCTCAGATTATAACTTGTAACCTTTCTTTGTATTTATTTTTAATTTCTGATATTGTAAAAAAATCATTTTGGCTAGTTACCTCTCAGCAGGGCGTGGTTTTTTTTACAGAAATCAAGATTAGAAAAAAAACAGAAAAAATTTAGTGTGTCAAGTACAGCTGTCATAATTGGCCGCGCACCAAAGGCGTACGGATCATCAACATAAAATAAAGTGAACAATGATCATAAGATTTATGTTATTGTATAATTGTGAAACAAGTAAATTGTTTTACGCATCGTTGCCACCGATTCCACAATCCGGATGGATCCATTATAGATCGCATCATCCGGTATGTTTCTACCCTTGCTTCAGCAAAACTTATTCGCAGTGATAAAATATCTTAGTCCGAAGAAAACAACCGTTCGACATCTACTGAATTAATATTTGCATAATTAAATAATCTACTTCCAAGCTGGTTCGACATGTAGGAATGAAATGTTTTATTATTTACTGTATCATGTGGTAGGTTACATGCAATCAGTATGAAGGTTAAATCAATCATAAATTGAGTCTTCTAGTTTTCGCCAGCTTTCTTATGCGCGTGTGTTTAATAATACTTATTACTTTATGTTTATTAATATTTATTTTAAACGTTTTTATATATCGAGGGTTTCCTGCCAGAAAGGCATATCAACCTATGTACATACAACCTTCTGACAGGTTAATCGAGGTAATAATTGTTCATACGACCAAGAAAAGTATTGCGTGGCGCTGTTATTATTGGTGAGGTAGATACCTTTTGTCGCGACAAACTTATGGTATTGGGTATCAAAGTTAGGTCATAAACCCACAATGGCACTTTTTGTGGATACGTCCTTTTGGCAGGAAACCCTCGATATACAGGGTCGGTCCCCATAGTTCATCGGCCGTTACGTGGGAGCGATAAAGTAAGTCATAGAAATCCGTGCAATAGAGAAGGATGGCTATAGGCTATATGAAGGCGTCTCATAGTCACCGCCCGTTTCGCCCTTCCACAAATAAGATCCACTTCCACTTGTAATTCAGCGACCGTAATTCAGCGACCGGTGGTCATGTTTGTTTTCGTCGTTTGGCTTTTCTTTAATAGATGTCACTACTTATACAATTTCGACTTCGGTATTCCGATATGTTAATACCATCCAACGCGTAACAAAGAAAACTTTTTACAGTAGCTAGTAGATACCTGTTTGTAAATCTAGTGACCTTGTTTCCCTACTGAGAAGTTATTCAAATGGCGTATAGTGCTCAGCTGCATTTAAAGTTCATTTAGTTGTTATTTAACTATAAGTACTTTTTAAAATGACTTAAAAATCCGAAGAAATAAAGCAAAAATCCCTATTTCCCCAATTCCAAAAAAATCTGTAGATCTGGCAGCACTCTTTCTAGGGCTGCGCCTCACCTTAATTACCGCTGAATTACAAGTGGAAGTGGATCTTATTTGTGGAAGGGCGAAACGGGCGGTGACTATGAGACGCCTTCATTATAGCCATCCTTCTCTATCTCAAGGATTTCTATGACTTACTTTATCACTCTCACGTAACGGCCGATGAACCATGGAGACTTTCCGAACCTGTATACACAAGTATATACACAGGGTGTTCCTAAATATCATGTACATAAGAGAGGGGGTAATTCTTTGACTTCTTTCATGACTAAACATTCATATAAACATAGATCCGCAAACGCTTCGTTACCGATATACTGGGTGTTGAAGTTTCAAAATTTTTTTAGTTTTTTCTCTATAGCTCCTACACTTTTTGAGATATTTAGCTCAAATTTGAAATATAGGGTACCCTGTAGGGCGTACATTATTGGGAGTGCCAAATGGTCGTGATATTCTACAGGGTGATATTTTTTTCGGGGGTCATGTCCCATTTTCTCCCCCTGAACTTTTGTGCAGTGCGCCGCTGGTAGATTCTAAAATCAAAATTGAATTTTATGTTTTGTTGAGAAACGATTTGGTCTCTTATGATTTTTTCGTATCTGGGACCGTTATCGAGAAAAAAATAAATAGCGTTTTTGTGTAATTTGTTAGATGAAATTGAAATTCCAGTCCAATGGTCCAGTAGGCTCTGGATTTATTCGCATAATCTGAATTCGCGCGCATAGAATACCATAATAGTATATTATGCAACGATCATGTAATGATGGTTATTAATACACGAGCATTAACCGGGATACGAAACGAGCCGAAGGCGAGTTTCGTATGGTTTATGCGAGTGTATTAATAACCATTACATGAGAGTTGCATACGCTATTTTTTCTACACCCGATAAATAATCAAAAACCATAAATTTTATATTTTTATTGAACACAATAGGTAACAGTAATTATTCGTATTTCTAATAAAAAAAATCTACAAAATTGTAATTAATACCTCGGGTATTGGTATTGCCATAGATACAAGAAAACTATAAACATTTTATTTGTATTTATATTCAACATATAATAATTGTAATTAATCCGATTTCTTAAAAATATTAAGATTATTTATTGTGCAGTTTGAAAAGTTTATTCCAGGTCCCACTGATCTGGAAGTGGAAGGAATATTTACATTTATTTCATTATTGCTAGTCTCAATAGAGTTCAATATTGTATTGGAAATGCTGATTTTATTCTGAACCGAATTTTCAATGTAGCCTTCTGCCACTGAATTGGATTTCCAGCCACCATGGCGTTTTAATGTAGTAATATCACCACCGGCATCTACTAATACGGTTGCAGATGTCCTACGAAAACAATGCCCTGTATATAAATTCGGATCAGGCAGATTTAAATATGTTGCTATTTTCTTCCCTATATCACCAAATTTATTAATACCAATGTTTTGAATTGTGCATTTTCCATTTAAATAATTAACGAAAAAAGATGGGGTGGGGCAAATTTTAGGCCGTAGATTCATATATTTTTTACTAATTTCGTAGTATTTGCCGGTAATTGTAAATGTTCGTTGTACTTTTGTTTTAGTTTCTATCACATTAACAATTAAGATTCCATTCATATCTTTGACATTTTCACATTTTAGGTCATGTAGTTCATGCCTTCGACATGCTCCCATTATTCCAACAATCATTGCTACCTAAAAAAAAACAACAATAATAAATAAAGAGAAGAAAAAAAAAGAAAAAAGAAAAAAAAACAGGATGACCTAGGCTGGTTTCGAACCCGGATCTCAAACTGTAGTCTAGTCCAAATTGAGCGCCTTAACCCGATCAGCCACGAGTTCGGTTTATCAGTTTGCTCGAAATTAATGAAATATACCTATCATGCATGAGTCGAATGGAAAATGTAATCATGAAATTTTTTTAAAAATGCAATGTTAGATAGATACTTACTTTTAAAAATAAAAACCGTTCATCGGGTGCTTCGTCGATAAACGTTTTTATTTGTTCAGGTGAAAATATTTTTGCTTTTTTTCCAACATATCCTTCGGACTTTCGCTTTAATAAAGCTTGTAGTTTCTTATATTTAGAAATGTTTATATTATGGTTTATATTTACCAACGTTTTTATTATTGAATAATGTGTCCATGTACTAGATGATTTCATAGTTTCCATCAATTCTTGAAAATAAGCAATTAAAACATTTTCGGAGAATGTCGAAATATTATTTGTATTTCTCCAGTCCATAAACCGTTGATAAAGTTTTTCGTACACTTTCTTAGATTTTTGGGGTAAAATATTTTGAACTGCATTTTCTGCTTTCTCCGATATGTGTGGAGGAGTCGATGGTAATTCTTCTATATCGCTGATATCAGACATTTTGATAAATTATCGAAGTTTAGCTAGGTATCTACGAAAATTTAATACGTACTGATTTTGACATCTAAAATAATTACATAGGAACCTAGGATAAACGTCAAATGCACAGCATGCTTGATTGAAAAATTATTAGTTTCTATTGATTAAAAATCTGTATCGTAATGGGTATCATTATGAAACGGATTATGGGCATATAAGTGCATTGTTATAATACGGGTGTAGAAAAAATACAATGTTTATCACTTTTTTTAACTTCCTTATGATTAATTCTAAAAAATAATAAGCGTTGTAATAAAATTCGATAAAATTCATATCGAGCAATGTGACAACGGCGCAGCAGATAACACAAAATACTAAGCTGTCCAGCAATACGCAATTCAGTTGGTATCTGGAATTGGTCCGTGTCTGAGTGTTTTTTGCACACCACTATATCCATTTCTTTGAGGTGTTTTCCAGCTAGTGCGTGAAAATTAGATTCGAAGATGTCGTGATTTTTAGTGAGTCGCAAAAAACCTAACCTTAAAAAAATTTGAACTTAAAACGTAATAGGAATGTAGAATGACTAGCGCCTTCTATGAAATGTCCGAAAAATAATTAGACCAGCGTCCTTAAAAACTCCGCAATACCGAATTTCATAAAAATATTTTCCACCGTTTGGAAATTTTCGTAAAAATTCTGTTTTAAAAATTTTATTTTGTCGCTCTGTATCTCGAAAATAAGAGAAGATAGACATATAGTTCATAAGACAAAAAATTCTTATTTTTTGTTGTACTATCACCCCCTGTATTTTTGGGAGGTCTTTCTGAAACACCCTGTACGGTTCAGTAATGATACTCAACTGATACTAACTGTCAAAGTAACATTAAAAAAATATAGTTTTACCAATATTCATGGAATTTTAACCATGTCCTTACGAGATTTGCACCACCGAAAATAAAACGTTGTAAGACAGTCATGTGAAAAGTCGACTTACTTTAACCCGCTTTGTTGGACAAATTTACTACTGATAAAGCTGTGATGCTGACCTGAGCTGAGTACATAATTTATTACTCCTTGCTTTTTTATTAATTTTATAAACAAAATAAAAAATCAAACATTTCATTCACGCTTTTCAATTAAATCTTGTATACCCAATAGCCACGTCTTTTATTTTTTTCTCCCAGAACATTTTACATGGACTCTAGGTCCTTCAAAAGGATTTGAAACATATTTAAAATCTATACCTTCAGAGGTTTTATGTAACTGATCAGAACTGTGCTCCACTTCCAATCTTTGAGCCAGTAGGAATCATTTTTGAAATAAATGTTTCTTTTTGCCTCGACGAGAGGAATCAGTCCCGAAATGTTGTCGAGACGTCACTGTTACATCCAGTAGGTGATATGAAGTAATTGGCGGTCCTTTTGGCCTTTATCACTGAACAGAATGACCTTGACACTATTATTTTTTAAATGTAATTGAGAAATGTTATTCTTAACAGAAATTGTAAATCCACCACCATCTTAATAACAGCTGCTGAAAACAGCTCTATACTAAAAGAAAAGAACGCATTGAGACTTCTATCGTCGAAGTTATCATAAGAAAACAAAGTGTCACATCCTCTTCGTGATACATTTATGGACAAATTAAGTTCGGTAGATACTTGGTATTAAATTTACTTTCAAGGAACTACAAGATAGTCTCCATTTTATTGTTTCAGCGTTAGTTTGCCCGGGGAGATCAAGCTAATACATTTAGTTTTGTTCCCACGCGGACTAATATATTCTGTATGCGGTTCCAGTTTTATTGCTTTACCGTTGCGAATGCCAGTTTCTCAAGTTCTGGGATCACGGCTTAAATGAAATTCTCTCCAGAATCGAAACGACAAGAATCATAATCACTTACGTGTTTACTTCGTTTGTTAGTAGGTATATCAAATTTATTTCCTATTATATTAAATTTGTACAGTATTCTTTGAGGAATTTTGAGAGTTAAATAAACAAAATATTTATAAATATTATTTAGTAGTAAAGCTATATTTATTGAGCAAACTTAATGTACTGGAAAACGGTTGAAGTGTTACTGATGTCAACCCGATTATATGCAAATAGGAACATAACTTGTACAAATCTAGTTAGCTTAATTTAGATTTCATTTTCATATAGTAAAATAAGTGTATTATTTTTATTTTATGGGAATATCTGTATATACGTACCAAATGATAACCAGAAAGTATTTCTCAAAATTAATATACGGAGTGTCCAGAATTCTATACGCCAAAGTTTACCTCAAAAAAAAAATATATAAATATGTATATTCATGTATAAATAGCTTTGTTTAAATATCTCTAAAAATGTTTGACGGGGATCCATAAAGTGTGGGGTCATGACTAAGCTAATTATGAGCAAATTCGAATTAATACACAGATCTATAACCAAGTGGTGCAGGCACTGGAAGATACTGAAGGTAAAAACAATTCGTTTCACAAAAACAATTTACAGGATTTTTTAATGAAATTTCAGATATAATGTAACTTTTGAAAATACAAAAAAACCATTGGCGTAGAAATTGCCTAAAGGGGATTTTTTTAACGATTATTATTTCTAAAAAAATAAAATTGTTATAACAATAATTTAATTACCTTCTGATGTGCCTATTTAAAATTATATTTGTAACAAAAAATTCCCATAACTTTTTATGTGAAAAGAATAATTTTGGAATGATTATCCCTTTTCAATTATGTTGAAGGTTTATTTTAAATTTAAAAAATAATTACACACAAACAGCTCGATTATTTTTAGAATAGAATACATTTTTTCCTTGGAACTACCAACCGGAAGTAAATTCACTCCAATTTTCAAAATAATCAGATGCGTCGCAATTCTCGGGTTCTTAGTGAAGCTACGCTAAATCGTTTCCACCACTGGTTGACAAATTTGTGTAATAATTCAGAAAGTTTTTGAATGTGATTAGTAACATCAATTTACGTTAACTATTTTAGGAGATATTTAATACATACTATATTAGTTATTGCCCTTTGCCTTAAGTCATGTGACCTAAGATACAAATTGTGCGACATCTATTTAAAAAGAATCTATATTTCTGACTAAGAAATTGACTCTTTTTTGTTGGTAACACAACAATTAAAAAATTGCTGTCAAATTTATATGTAACATATGCAATAACACTTAACACCACGTAATGTATATACAGGGTAGGAAAGTACCGATGGTTTATCTGAAGTTACGTGAGAGCGATAAAGTAAGCCATAGAAATCCATGTGATAGACAAAGATGGGTATAGTGAAGGCGTCTAATAGTCACCGCCCATTTCGCCCTTCCACAAATAAGAAGTGGATTTTATTTGTGGAAGGGCGAAACGGGCGGTAACTATGAGACGCCTTCGTTATAGCCCTCCTTCTCTATCGCATGGATTTCTATGGCTTACTTTATCGCTCTCACGTAACTTCAGATAGACCATCGGTACTTTCCTACCCTGTATAAATCGCGCGTGATAAGCCTGCAAATGTCCAAAGTCACATGACGCGAGACTAGTTTTATCTTTGACAAGAGACAGTTAATTATTTGGAATTTTATAAAAAATATCTAGCACTACGACCAAAACAGGCTTATTTATTCTTGGCAATGCGAGATGAGAAGGTCACGAACTCGGTGGAGGGTATATATACCACAGTATGTTGGCCCAATAAAATTGCACAGTGCTTAAAATAGCCGGATACCTCAACTTATACTGTTCTATCACTATTCTGGCAAACCAAGGAATAGATATTTTAGGAGTTATGGTGGGTGGTGTTCGTCTTCTGTAGCTGAGGGATATATCGAAGACTCTGTGGAAAATAAAAATCAATTTTCAAGCAAGATTTTACACGGAAATTCTCGAGGAAATTCTACGATGACATAAAATGGTATCGCAGCCCTGTTATTACAAAATGTGCAACAACAATAGCATCATACAAAAAAAAGTTTTAAACTCGAATTCTATTGCTCCAATAAATTTTAATAATTGTTCAAATTGTAATTTTAATTTTGTCTTTAATAAAAAAATATTTTTAAAATTCTACGTCTCTTGCAAATGTCTCAACGAATACACTAAAGGTACAAAATTACCTGAGCGTGCAAAAATATTATTTTTTAATTTCAACACTGGAAAACGAAGCTTATATGGACATTTTCTTATATCGAGGTGTTCTATTGCCAGTAACATTTAGAAAGTGCAAATCGGAATACCCTGTGTGTATCTACAAAAGTACTTTTATAAATATAATGATAAAAATTATAGGGAATTATCTTACACTTTCAATCTAAATATTATTTATCCTTGCAATATATTGTGCAACCTTAAATATAATATTTGAGTACACTTCACATTTTTAGATAAATTGACCACTTATGGTGCACTATTTCTATTTACATTATACTTCACATTTTAACTTGTATTTTAGATCATTGTAGTATATCTGGTGTAAATACAGAGTGATTCGTAAATTGATCGACGTAAGGCAAGCAACATGCTTCTAGGGATCTAGGAATCATAAAAAATGGTGTTTTAACGCAACTTACCTGTATACCAAGCTGCTTAATTTAGAGTCTAGAGAGCTCGTCAATCTTGGCAAAAAAATTTAGTTTCTTTTTAATAACTTTAAAACACTTTGTCCTATTTACATAAATGATATTTGGTATGCTAGTACTCGTGTGTAGACGTCACTTTTTGATATAATAATTGCATTTATATAAATCCCTAAGCATAGTCATATATTTTTTGCAGGTGACAGCTTCACAATACGGTCTCGGAAGCTTCCAGAATTATAGGAGATCTAAACAAATTGCTCAAATTTATTCATTGAAGGCCTACTTAAGGTCCAAGCAGCTTCCATATTTCAGATGCCTACAGGAAACACCAAAACCTGTCTTAAACTAAGCAAAGCCAAAAAGGCGATATAGACACTAGACTAGAGTAACTATACTCCACCGATAGAGGATAACACAGGCCAGTAAGATTTTTAACATTTAACAACACGAATATACTTTAACATAACCTCAAATATGACAAATAATCGCGATTTTGGCACTTTTAGGTTAGGATATCTCGAAAACCAGAACCAATTGAGAAATTTGGACCTCGGACTCGAATTCAGCGCACAAAAATCCTTCGGAAAATACATTCTGGTTTGTGGGTTAAAGGGTGTGTATAATCGGCCAGCGCGACATCCATACATCGCCAAGCGTCCGTTGAGGTTGGCTGTGTTCGAAAATCCCATTTGGTTCTTTGCGGCGAGCAGGAGGCCAGTCCCTCCAACGCAAGTATGGGGAGCTTTGTAAAAACGTCGGTTCTCCCCATACTAGAGTTAATCCACAAAAGGAAAATGAAAATGACGAAAGACGACAATAATAGTATATTATGCAACGATCATGTAATGATGGTTATTAATACACGAGCATTAACCGGGATACGAAACGAGCCGAAGGCGAGTTTCGTATGGTTTATGCGAGTGTATTAATAACCATTACATGAGAGTTGCATACGCTATTTTTTCTACACCCGATAAATAATCAAAAACCATAAATTTTATGTTTTTATTGAACACAATAGGTAACAGTAATTATTCGTATTTCTATAAAAAAAATCTACAAAATTGTAATTAATACCTCGGGTATTGGTATTGCCATAGATACAAGAAAACTATAAACATTTTATTTGTATTTATATTCAACATATAATAATTGTAATTAATCCGATTTCTTAAAAATATTAAGATTATTTATTGTGCAGTTTGAAAAGTTTATTCCAGGTCCCACTGATCTGGAAGTGGAAGGAATATTTACATTTATTTCATTCTTGCTAGTCTCAATAGAGTTCAATATTGTATTGGAAATGCTGATTTTATTCTGAACCGAATTTTCAATGTAGCCTTCTGCCACTGAATTGGATTTCCAGCCACCATGGCGTTTTAATGTAGTAATATCACCACCGGCATCTATTAATACGGTTGCAGATGTCCTACGAAAACAATGCCCTGTATATAAATTCGGATCAGGCAGATTTAAATATGTTGCTATTTTCTTCCCTATATCACCAAATTTATTAATACCAATGTTTTGAATTGTGCATTTTCCATTTAAATAATTAACGAAAAAAGATGGGGTGGGGCAAATTTTAGGCCGTAGATTCATATATTTTTTACTAATTTCGTAGTATTTGCCGGTAATTGTAAATGTTCGTTGTACTTTTGCTTTAGTTTCTATCACATTAACAATTAAGATTCCATTCATATCTTTGACATTTTCACATTTTAGGTCATGTAGTTCATACCTTCGACATGCTCCCATTATTCCAAAAATCATTGCTACCTAAAAAAAAAACAACAATAATAAATAAAGAGAAGAAAAAAAGAAAAAAAAAAGCAGGATGACCTAGGCTGGATTCGAACCCGGATCTCATACTGTAGTCTAGTCCAAATTGAGCGCCTTAACCCGCTCGCCACGAGTTCACTTTATGAGTTTGCTCGAAATTAATGAAATATATATCATGCATGAGTCGAATGGAAAATGTAATCATGAATTTTTTTTTAAAATGCAATGTTAAATAGATACTTACTTTTAAAAATAAAAACCGTTCATCGGGTACTTCGTCGATAAACGTTTTTATTTGTTCAGGTGAAAATATTTTTGCTTTTTTTCCAACATATCCTTCGGACTTTCGCTTTAATAAAGCTTGTAGTTTCTTATATTTAGAAATGTTTATATTATGGTTTATATTTACCAACATTTTTATTATTGAATAATGTGTCCATGTACTAGGTGATTTCATAGTTTCTATGAATTCTTGAAAATAAGCAATTAAAACATTTTCGGAGAATGTCGAAATATTATTTGTATTTCTCCAATCCATAAACCGTTGATAAAGTTTTTCGTACACTTTCTTAGATTTTTGTGGTAAAATATTTTGAACTGCATTTTCTGCTTTCTCCGATATGTGTGGAGGAGTCGATGGTAATTCTTCTATATCGCTGATATCAGACATTTTGATAAATTATCGAAGTTAAGCTAGGTATCTACGAAAATTTAATACGTACTGATTTTGACATCTAAAATAATTCCATAGGAACCTAGGATAAACGTCAAATGCACAGCATGCTTGATTGAAAAATTATGGGTTTCTATTGATTAAAAATCTGTATCGTAATGAAAAATCTGTATCGTAATGGGTATCATTATGAAACGGATTATGGGCATATAAGTGCATTGTTATAATACGGGTGTAGAGAAAGTATTTTTAATAAAAACCTAATTTAAATGTCATGAAACATTTGATTTATTTGATAATAAAAATAAAACAATGGTTCATTGAGTTCAAAAACATTGAATCAAATATTGTTACAAGAGAATAATTGTATATGTATATTTTCATCGCAACATTTTATTAACCTCAACTTTTTAAATACTTATAATAAATATGTAGGCAATATTACCTCTCTGGATATTTCTTTTAATAAACTAATTTATCCATATCCATCATACTGTTAAATAAACAACAAACTTTGAAAATTACAGTGTATTTAACTTGTTTCTCAGGATCCTAAGGAAAGTTTTAATGTGTAGCAAATCAAGCATAGTTTATCTTTCGAGTGTTGGGTGTAATATCTTAAGACAATTCTCAACAGACAGATAAAGAATGACATCTACTTAATTTCTTAAAAACAAACTTTTATATACAGGAAAAGTTATAAATTAGTTTACCATATTTCAGACATAAATGGTTAAAATATACTGAAACACTTAATAACCACTTTGATGTCCTAAGTCCGTTTGACTTTATTTCCCTCTCAACCACTGCTTCGAAATCCACCGAAATCACGCTTTCCATTTCTAGACCATATTTATTTATTCGTAGAACACTCCAATGTTTCCTTTATTCAAATTCACTGCACGTGAAACCAGTTGATTCAAGGGGCGACGAAGTTCATTACGAATTTCATTTTAAACATGCCACAAGTTTTATGTCAGTTTCAGGGCATAACATAACTTATTTGAATTAATGAACTGTCGAGTTAATCTTCTTAATTGCTCTGTGGAAGGACCGTCATAAAGATCCACACATGAGTCACCGTAATGGAGAAGTCACTGCTCACGCTGTAATTAACTACTTTATTGTGGAGGTTACAAGAGTTTTATAAAGTGACGCAATTCGTCATATTTATAGATAACTGATTACCTTTCGTTATTAACTTAGATAATAGGTATTTGTATAAATTGATACATTTAGACAAGTAACAATTTTTTAAATCTTGATTGAACTATTTTATATTTGCTAGCAAAAAAAAACAAAATAACTGACAGTGAAATATACCAAAAGTTTTATTGCTACGAAATACGAGTACTTGACTCACATTTTCAGCTTTGTGAATTCCCTAGATGCAGAAAAACTGCCTCCAAGTAGCGGGGAGTTTACTTGTCGTTTTATGAAAAAAAGTTTCAAATAAAAGTTGTTTATTTCAATGAAATCTAAAAAAAACTATTCCTGTATTTTTTTCGAAAAATCAATGCTTTAGCTTTAAAACGCCATCAAAGTTTAACACAGAGTATACGTATGATAGCTGTAGATATACACGTGTGTTAAGTTTAACAGCGTTTTACAGCTTGAAAATTACTTTTTCGAAAAAATCACATAACAACTTTTTTTTAGATTTAGTCAAAATAAATAACTTTTACATGAAATATTTTTTCATAAAATCATAAATAAAGTTTCTACAGCTATATAAACAATTAAATTGTTAATAACAATTTTCCTGACCCGATTTCGTAAAATTGAGTAGCAGATTCGAATTCAGTGTGAAAAAATACGTGGAAATATACGTGCAAAAAATACGTGCAACTATAAAATACAGTAATCTGGAAAATCCGTAGGCTGATTCGTAGGAGGCGGGGGGTGTGTGAGGGGCGGGGTCAAGTGGGACAGTTTGATAATAAAAAATGTGGTTGTCTGGGGTCGTTGTTGGGTTGATTAAAAAAATAAATTGTTTTACATGCAGACATCAGTTAAATCGCCCCCGCTACTTGGAGGAAGTTTTTGGGGGGAAGAGGTGGATTTGGGACTTTGTGCCCATTGAGACTTTTGATCTACATGTTAAGAACTATCAACCTGCGAAGTTTCAAAAAAATTAGCCGAAACCCACTTCCCATAAGAAAAGTGCGGGGTCCAAATTTAGTATTATTATTTTTTAATCAAATGAATAGTTGTGTTATAATTCGTAAGTAAATTGAGATACTTAATATTGAATAAAATCGAGTTTAAAATACTTAAAATTATATTTCCATTTCTCAATTATTATTTTTTATCTACATGTTAAGAACTATCAACCTGCGAAGTTTCAAAAAAATTGGCCGAAACCCACTTCCCATAAGAAAAGTGCGGGGTCCAAATTTATTATTATTATTTTTTAATCAAATGAATAGTTGTGTTATAATTCGTAAGTAAATTGAAATACTTAATATTGAATAAAATCGAGTTTAAAATACTTAAAATTATATTTCCATTTCTCAATTATTATTTTTTACCCAATATACATAAATAAATGCCAAAAGTTGCAACAGAAACTGGGCAACAGCGCACGAGTATGCTGAGTTTATTATTTGTAAGTTGGAAGTCCTTGTCATGTATATAGGTATACATTATGCTATGTAATCGCTCGCACAGCTGATTGCTTTAAACTAGAAAATGTCGGATGAAGAACAGAGTCGGTGAAAAGGAAAATTTATGACCAAAAGGAAGTATGAAAATAGCAAAAGCAGGAAAAAATGCTGTTGAAGGGAAGATTGTGGAGCCAGAACCTCCGCACACCGTTCGAGGGCATCAACTAATCGACATAAAGTACATAGCACAAAGCATACACTGCTCTTTTGCAAAGAACTTTTACGTATTTTAGATTATCTATAAACTGAAATCTGATCACGAAGTGATTCGCGTGCAAAAGGTTAAATATGATTTAGTTATATGCATAAGTAGCATTCCTAATATTATGATGTACTTCTGTGAATACAAATGTTCCTTATAAGACAAGGGACTACATACATATCTGTGTATCGTGATGTTGTTGCAATTTAAAACATTTTGAATATGTGCAATATTTTGTTGAATTTTTTTTTTAAATACGGATAATGTCATTTAAGGATTAAGGTTAGTAAAAATATTCGACAACGTCCATAATCCCTACTAATATTATAAATGTGAATGTAAGTTTGTTGGTTACGCTTTCGCGCGAAAACTACTTAACCGATCATCATGAAACTTTGTACACATATTCTTGGAGGTATTAGAATTAACATAGGATACTTTTTATAAAAAAAAACGAAAGATTTTCTATCACTCTGCGAGCGAAGCCGCGGGTAAAATCTAGTAATCAATAATAATCAATACCTTCTTTGATGTTTTCTAACAATAAAAAAGTAGATGTCCAACTTTTAAATCAGTAGAGTAGTTACCACAACATGACATTTTACAAAAAATTTTAATAAGATTAAAAATAAATCATGTCGACAAGATCCAATTTTTTTTAGATTTTGGTTAGATAAATCGAAAAACTAAGCGATACAACATACGATGTTTTCAAACACGAAAAAAATGAGCCGTCAAACGTTAAAATCCATGCAGTAGTTACAGAGATATGACTGAATACTTACAAACCCACAGGTAATAAAAACCAACCCCGGAGGGATGACATTTTAGGGGTTGTTAATTGCATTCCATATGTTTATAGGTATTTGTAGTCAAATTACACGACGAAAAAATGTTTTAAAAACCACTTATAAGAACCAACCCTTATTTTAGGGGTTGCTTGGTCGTCTAGTTGTCATTTTTACGACGAGCTACCCCAGTTTAAAAAAAAAATGAAGCTTCTACGTCAAGCGGAAGCCGAGACATTGCAAAATTTTCGAGAAGGCACGATTTTGAATCTGTTTTTCCAGCACGTTTCCCCCCCTTCGCCGACTGAACGAGCTAAGAAAATTTACCTCCATTTTGAGTTACTATAAGTTTTTTATTTATTCATGAATCTTAGACCTTTGTGCATATATAGCATTAATTTCAGCCCTTAATGTTTATAAACAATGGAGCTTTGATTTTTTTTTTTAAAAAAAGGGCTATCTCGGCCCAGAAAGAGCGTAGGGCATATTATTTTTTTTTTGTTTTTTTACCAGATTTCCAGTGAATGACTGTCGTGTTCCTGAGACCAGTAGTTCCGGAGTTACTTCTATTTATTTATAAAAAAATACCCCTTTCTTGCATTGAAAAAAATGCAACAAAATTGAAAATAATCAAGATTTTTTTAACATACCATAATTTTCAGACTTTTAACTATCATTTCCCGGCGTTTAAATTGATTTTTATGCACTCACTGACCTAGCTCAATCGTTTAAAAAAATCGTGTTTGGGATAAACAAATGCAATTATTCATAAACTATTGGACCGATCGGGCCCAATTTTTGGCCACATATGAAGGGTTATAAATAATACCCTCATTTTTAGTAGATTAAAATTCGCCTATGACCATTATTGCAAAAGCTATTAACAATTAAAAAGCACTGCAAAAATGCATGTTTTTTTGCAATTATCTCGATAAACAATGCACAAATTTTAATGCATAAAAAAGTAAGTTGTAGGTTTTTTTAATATCTACAACTTTTATTTGAAGACTTTTTCTCTATCTTGCCTCTGAAAAATTATATTTAAGAAAAACCTCATTTTGACTACTTTGACCATTGTTTATTCGGAAGGGGGGGGGGGGCAAAATTGGCTGTACTAATTTATGTATTTTTCATTGACTATCCCCCCTAACAAGATCCAGTCGCCAGATTGCTGCTATTAGATATGTTTTTATACTGAAAAATAAAAATAGAGGTCATACAGGGACTTTATATTACACATGGGAACGCATTTAGGAAAGTTAAAACAGGTACTATTAAAAACTTATAAAGTATGTTTTTACTAGGTTTTTCCTATTTTTTCAGCCACTTTAGCAATTGAATCGGTGCTAGACATCTTAAATTAATCCTTAACAACATACTTTGTGAAGTACGATTCTGTATGAAAGTGCGTAGTTGCGTTGGCGGAGATTGCACTATTCGAGTCGGTTCTTTAACCAATAGCACAGACAAAATAGCTATCGCCACAGACCGCTCCTGGAATAGACCAGCAGTTTTAAATTTCCGAATTGCCGGTAGAGTACACCACCAGCAGAATTTTAGGAAGAATCAAATACAGCGGCCCGCATACCTAAGCGTATCCTAGCAACATATAAACAAGACTTTGGTAATGTTGCCAGGCGTACTTACGGATTTCTTTTGTACACTTTTTTATCAATATCTGTTTTTTGCGTTACTGTATTTACTTCAATGTATGATGTAGGTATTGATAAAAATGTTTTTAAAGAATCAACGAATATCTATGTATATAT